>NC_090025.1:117194496-117366996 GCF_037176765.1 Anolis sagrei
TGCTGGATTGGGCTCACCTTTTGAATCCATGTAGAAGGATGCAATTTCTCATTGTGAAAGTCTGAATAAACCCACAAAAACTTTAGATCCAACAAAGCCTACACTAGCCCTTTATCTTGTCACTCCATAATATCTAGACAACATTAAGAAACTTCCAGTCTTTAACACAAGGTAAACTGGGTTTAAAAAGTCAGCTCCAACTTGATTTAAGCAAATCAAGCTCCTATCCAAACAGATCCATTGTCTACATCAGCATTTCTCAAACAATGCTCCTCCACGTGTTTTGGACTTCAGCTCCCAGAAATCCCAGCCAGCTTACCAGATGCTAGAAATTGTGGGAACTGAAGTCTAAAACGTCTGGAGGGGAACAGTTTGAGAAACATGGCTTTACACAGGCCACTGCCTCCATCCCTTTTTCCTTCTCCCCAGCAACTCAGAGAAAAGGATTGTGTTTTTGACATGCTCATCACTACAGCAGCCAGCCAGAGAGCTGACATCAGCAAAGATGCTCTCTCAATCAAGAAGAAAGGGGGAGATTTCTACAAGGATTGTTTTGGCAACAAGGATGACAGGACATGTAAGGGTGACAGACAATCCAGCAGGGCTGAATTAGTTTTAGCATGTCTGAACCATCTAAACTCTATCCCATTGCTAGGAAACACCATGTGAACAACTACATGGCATCTTGGGCCAATTTGGGGGCATTTTCATTCTGGATTGGCCCCAGATTTTATCATAGTTGTAGATGAACCGTCAGCTGCAAAGTGGCCTGACATGCATGCATCCTGAATTTGGGGGCTAAGGGTACACCTATGGCTTTGACCAACCTAGGATCTCAATAATCACGTCAACCTGGTTAGACCAAAAGTGCTTTTCTTAGTCTCAATGAAAGTGCAGAATAAACATAATATATGCTACACAGCAGGATTACATACTACATGAGGGATCCATTCCAGAACTCTTCATGTACTACATGTTTCAGGTAACATCTGGAATCCTTTAATCAATGGAGAAAATTTTCTAGTCAGGTCTTCTCCCTGGTTGCCATGCCACTAAAAGTTGAAAGGAAGATTCACATGTTTGAGTGCAGATTGACTGTCCTGAGCTTCTGTAAGTGACACCCGCTGACTGGCTGCCAAATTTGGTGGGAAGCCTAGCTGCATGGAGCCATATATCCCTCTCTGTCAGAAAGTCATATCCTTCCTCTGTTGAGAAAAACATAACCAGGCTCCACACTGGCTTTGTTACCCAACAGGGCAACCTGGTCCTCCACTGCACCTGCCTGATGTAAACAACAGCTTTAGGGGATCATCAGGGGCAAACCAATACCTCACTGCCTTTTTCCATGCAAGGGGTTGTCATGTATAATTGCAACTGTGTAAGATAAATCCTTATATTATCTGGTCATAATGCAAAAAGTTGAAAAACTAATGGAAAATTCTTCTAAATCTATTCCAGTTCTATACATATTCAACTCCCTTTTCAGAGAAGTTTAACTGGAATCTTCATTGCTTCCTTTCTGAAAGGTAAATATTATTAATTTGGCAGACATTGGGAGACTGATTGCTGAAAGTGAATAAGTTTTGAATAACAGTGATGATGCAGGTGGGGAAGTTGTTGCATGCTATATCAAAGAAGTAGTAAGTATTCAAATGAGATGCTTTATATAGTAATTCACCACCTCACAGGATAGGTCAGATAAAGCCCTTCACTTCCCTTTTCAGAGAAAGGGTAGAATAAAAACATGATGCTTATAAGTGGAAAAGCACTTTTATAAGAATGTAGAATAGAGAAACAGATTTTTGGATCCCTTGCCAATCTTAAAATGGTTCAAGAAAGGGGTAACTTGGCAAATCTAATAAGCAGCATCTGTCCTAGTATCAGAACACTTATTTTATAGTTGTGGTTTTCTGAGTACATTCCTATGTGAACAGGAAAGAATGATTTTGCTGCCTGGAAAAGGCTATCTCAGAAAACAGGATGGGTGCCAGCAGTGAACATCCTGGAGTGCAGCAAATTGAAGAAACTGATGGCTTCAGTGACATCCACAGCAGCATGATTTGGGAAGTGTGGTGACAACAATGGCACCAAGCCATTTTTCCCCATTTACAAATCAAAGTGAGCATATGGAGAGCTAATTATGCCTACTCTCATTGGATCAGTATAGACCTGCCCATCTTCACAATATCAATAAAGATATTGCATAGGGGAAAGAATCCTACAGTGATAGAGAAAGCACCTTTTAAAAACAAAGTAGACACACCATCTTTTATCTCAGTCAGGCACATATAGTCTATATCCAACCAAGCCTAGTTTAGGCACTCCACCAGGAGCTCAATAAACCTGCTTTTATCGTCTGTATGGAAATTATTATTTTTATTTATTTTGGAACATTTGAACCCTGCCCTTCTCAATCCCCAGTGGGGGGGACGGGGGACTCAGGGTGGCATACATCCGGCACAATTCAGTGCCGCTTCATATAAATAATACATACAGTAATTACATAAAACTGATACATTACATTAATTTAAAATTTGTTTAAAATAAATGTACATTAATAAAAAGTACAGTAAAACTGGCTGTCTAGCCTTATGTCGAAAGGAAATCAGCGAGCACAACAGAATTGGAAGCATATCCATAGTTCATTGAGTTGCCAATAGGCTGAGAAAGGAGGTATACAAATACAGTAAATAAATAAATAAATTTCCATAACATTATCATAATTGCCATTGTCAATTATCTGCCAGCTACCAAAAGGCCTGGTCCCATAGCCACATATTTAATTTCCTCCTGAAGGTGAGGAGGTATGTTGTTGACCTGATTTCGATAGGGAGGGAGTTCCACAGGCAAGGGGTCACCACCGAGAAGGCCCTGTCCCTTGTCCCTGCCAAACGTGTTTGTGCCAAAATCAATGAGACTTTAAGCAATCCTAGGAGGATGGTGTGTTTAGTTTGGCAATTACAAGTTGAAGGATCTCTATGAGCTTTCTTTTAAAAAAGAAAAAAATCTAGCACAGTCAACTCCTTGTATCCTTGGATTCAGTGATCTATGGTGCGAAAATATTTCAAACAGATAAAAAAAGTTCTGAAAAGCAAAACTGATTTTGCCATTTCATATGAGTGACACCATTTTACTATACCATTGTAGATAATATGACATGAGCACCCATGGATTTTGGTGACCATGGTGGATCCTGGAACCAAATCCCAGCTTAAACCAAGGGACCATCACATATAATTCTCAATTTGGGAATAATTGTCACTTGCTCCATAATTTATAGTATGGATTGCTTTTTTGGCTATATTATCTGAGCATGTACATGACAGGAGATAAAACTATTATTCTTTTTTATTGATGTTATTGTTCTCTTTAAGGTTGTATAAGAACCCTGATATATTCTATGGACCAGAAATGAGTGACCAGTTTCTTGCTGCCATTATTCCAATACAGAGTTCTGTCATGGCCATGACGATTTCCTGGCCACTTTGACAAAATTGAATGATGTGAGTATATGACAAGACACCAGGTTACATTTTCCCTTAATTGCAGGAATTTTTATCTGAATCTAGGCTCAAAGACTTTAATAAAACTGGAGAAAATGACACAGGTGTATCATGTTATTAAATCAATCCCTGCATCTATTTCTCTTTAGTGCACAGTGTCACTTTTTATTCTGACAGCTTGTTGTTTCAGATCCTGAAGGGAAGAGAGTGAAAAATGTATTTATAAAAGGAAAAGTTTGAAATGATGTATAGCCCATTACTTAAGTTCTGCTTTGTGCCTTAATTAGGAATCCTACTAAGACCTGCACTTTGAAGGGCAATATTTTATTTCATGCTTTCACATATTTATTCTGAATATATTGCTAGAAGTTTAGGTTTTAGTTGGAAAGGCATGTATAGGCTACACCTAACCAAGCCTCTTTTTAACAATATAGCACCTTTTCAACACAAAAGATAACATCTGGTATTTAATTTACACATTTAAATTAAACTGAAGTGCAAAAATAGAAACTATTTAATATTTATGCTTACTTATGAAATATCAGACATTTTGTTTACAAAAAAATATCTTGAGGCTGACCTATTTTTTTATTTGAAGATAGAGTTGGAGAAATAGGTTAGAAGTAATGTTCAAACATGGTTCTTGAGTGTCAGAACATACTGACAAGTAGAATTGCAGACTATGTGTTGTCGAAGGCTTTCATGATCGGAATCACTGGGTTGCTGTGAGTTTTCCAAGCTGTATGACCATGTTCCAGAAGCATCTCTCTTGACGTTTCACCCACATCTATGACATGCATTCTCAGTGTGCCATGCAGCTGTGGACAGGTCTACATAGGTACCACCAAACACAGCAAACATGAATCAGGGAGCATGAGAGGCGCTGCAGATTTTTCAAACTGTCCTTAGTGGGCTGGGGTGTATTTGGGATTGTATCTATGTGTTCCTCATTATAAAATCCAGTGGGTTTTCATCCCTGAGCAAAAATTTGAAATCCGTTCTCCAGAATCATGGTCCAGTGTTAAAACTTCATTATAATGGATGAAACTAATAGCGTACAAATGATTTTATACACTGAAACAAGATTGTTTGGATCCAGCTGGAACAACGTAATGCAATTAAAAGCAATGCACATAGGCAGATTTGAGTGAAACCAGTTGGTCCTCATAGGCTTTAGTGAAAAGCTATATTTTAACTCAGTGCTAGAATTAAAGCAGGATTAGTATAAAACAGTGGTCCAAGGGGAGGTTATTCGAGAACCAAAATGCCATAATAATGAAGTCCCTGCTCTCTCATCCTTGCAGAATATACTTCCCGCAATAGCATGGGCAAGATAAGGGTCCCTCCAGCACACCTCATTCCTCCGGCAAGTGTATAGAGAGGCATATTCCCACATGTTGCTCATTTCTGCTCGCTCCCCCCCCCCCATTCCTTTCAGATTAATGCCCAACTACCCCGGTGCAAATTCCATAAATGTAGAGAACTGCAAAGCATGAAAAGATATTTTGGTTAAAAGACAAGTGGCCTATGGAGAAAATGAAAATTCACAATTAAGTATTTTTAAAAATATTGGGGAAAAACAAATATATCATTCATAATTTAATAAATATATGAATTAGGAATGAATGAATGAATGAATGGTTAGACAAATATCAGAGAAAGGGTGCTAATGTCAAAGACCAGAGGAAATAACCATGCCTTTTAAGATGTCACTGCACTTGCAGTTGGATGTCACTAACCTTCCAATCCTAGATCAAAAGTTCAGTAGTTGAATTAGTCTGCATAATTGGAAATGGAGTTCTGCATTCCATTGGTGTGAATTTTTCAGGGGTTCTGTTAGTCCCTTTGTCTGTCAAAGCTGCCAGGTTTTAAAAGATTAGAGACAAGGTACCAGATGGGGTAAGGACTTTGTTTTAAAAAAATGTACAGTTAAAGATTTGCCAAGACCTTTAATCTGGCAGTTGTTTTAATAGAGAGTGTTAGACTAATGTAGAAGGACATGAAACAGATGAGATAAATGAATCCCTGGTGTATAGTAGAGACTAGTGTATGGTGCATGTCACGTACAAGAGTAGTTAAGCGTCTTCTAGAAATAGAAAGTAATTTCATTAGGTTTGACAATCCCAGTGAAAGTAGCCCTTTCACACCATCTGAGATTTGTTCTAAGGAAACGGGCATTTCACCTTGAGCAGTCATACATTTGCAAGGTTTACACAGTGACTCTGAGAAATTGTAGTTAATTTACAATGTGTATTTTAAAAAAATACAGAAAAAAACACTTTTTAGTCAGTGGGGAGAAGTTGCATAAATTAAACAAATTGTACAAATAAATATATTGGGGGGGGGGGGTTAAAGTCTTGAAAAAAACCAGTGTAGTGCGATTCAGAAAAAATAAACATAATAGAGACCAAGAGTTCTTTGTATTCAAAAAACAAGATTTTAGACAATTTCTGTTAATTTCCATCCTAACACTTAATGTTTTTACATAGTTACAGCTTTTTCTAAGTACGATATGCATTGCAATTCAAATCAATAAACTGAAGCAGAATAATTACAAATGAAAATAAATACAAATGAGAAAGCTGAAAGAATACAATTAAAATTCAAAACAAGTGAGCTCAGATTAATTATAATTTCTGTTGCTCAAATTGTAATTAAAAACAAGTGGGACTAGTCGATGTTTATGAGTTTATTTATTTACTTACTCTCCTACTTATTGGTTATCATCTCTTATATGTGGCACATCAATATAGAACTCAAAAACTCATGATATCTATCACATTCTTTGTTCCTTTTCCAAATAAATAACAATATTTGATCTTTTTTTGCCTTTCGGAAAAAATTATGTGATGTCTAACCTAAGAGTAGTACAATTTTAAAAGGAACATAACAACTATTTCTTAATAGTTGATAACAACCCATGAATGCTAGTATGCAAGGGGGAAAGAAATCAAGTCTGAAACCCACGCGACAGAAACCTTTCTTTTTTGCTTTGTTCAGTCTGCTTTTCATTATTTTATGAGGGGGGGGGAGAAGAGTATGATGCTTTGAAATGTTTCCATTGCATTCAGTCTATGCTCTAGTTGTGGTTTGATATGTGAATGACAGGGGTGGAAGCAATATAAACAAAGACTCAGTCTCTGAAAGTTTAGCTTCCTTTTGAGCTTTGTGAAAATGCAGTGGTCCATGAACTGAAACATTTTTCTTCAGTGCAGACTAAATTGCCAAGTTTTTAAAATTTAGGCCACAGTTTAAGTGCACATTTAACCATTTATGCAAGCTGGAAACTAGTCAAGAAGGGAAAGTCTTTGATGTCCTAGAGTAGGGCTGAGAATCATACACTCTTCCAGATGTGGCTGGACTGCAGCTCCCAGCATTCCTCACTGTTGATTATGCTGACAACCCACATATACATGGGCAGAACAAATTGGTCTCATCTCGAAATTGCTGCAAGCAGTTCAGATTATGTATGGTGGACCTGACTATTACAGGGCACTAGTGGCAATGTGGACTGCAAACTAGCCTCCGAACACTTTCATGACAAATCATGTGGACTACCTATGTCAGGGGTTTCCAAAGGCCCAAGGGCTGGATGTAGCCATCCAAGAACATTTACCCATCCACTGCCTTAAACTTTAGTCTGAAGTTGCCCTAAGCCTGAAATGACTGGAAGACACATAACAATAAAAATTTCATTTCACTTTACTATCTTATCTGCCAAAAACAGGGCCATATTGGAATACTGGTAAATTTATGTTGATTAAAATTGTTCTTCCTACCCTATTCACAATAGTTATAGAAATGCTAGCAAATATGATACGAGAGGATAAACTTATAAAGGGGATAGGGAAAGAGGGAAAATACAAGATATGTTTATTTGCAGATGATACACTACTAACCTTCAAAAAGCAATTAGAACAGATAAAAAGAATAGAAGCACATTTAATAGAGTTTGGGGAAATTACAGGCCTTAAAGTTAATTGAGATAAATTGGAAATCTTATTATTTAACCACACTAAAGAAGAAGAAGAAAAATTAAGGGAAGGGAGATTGGGCAAAATAAAAATAAAGAACTCAATAAAGTATCTAGGAATTAATATTTCTAAAGAAATTGATAAACTAGAAGGGGAGAAGCTAATCAAATTAAGGAAAAATGTGAAGGATACTCTGGCTAAATTTGCCAAGCTCAAAATGTCATGGTTTGGTAGAATAGCTTTAATAAAGATGAAAATATTACCTAAAATAAACTTTTTATTTAGGATGCTACCTATTAAAATCTCAGCTGGAGAAATTACAAAGTGGCAGAATATGATAAACACCTTCTGCAATGAGAATAAAAGAGTTAGAATTAATAAGGAAAATGGTATAAAATACAAAAGAAGGGAGGTCTAGGAATACCAAACTTAAAACTATACTATATAGCAAACCAGTTAAGGTATATTGTTGAAGGGATTATGGGTGAAAATGATTTAGAATGGTTAGAAGAAGAGAGTGAAGACATAGATATGAAACTAGAATATATTTTCTTTATAGGGAACATTAGGAATCTAGACAAGAAATGGTATAACAAAATAGAGAACCATTTTCTAAAAAATATATGGGAATATGGTCTAAGTATGAAGAAAAATTAATACCACCGATCTCCCCATTAACACCAGTGTTGATTACAAACAATTTCCCCATAAATCTCAAAAAGGAGTTGGAAAGTGAATTCAAGGAAAAAGGAATAGTGAAAATAAAAGATTGAGAATCAAACATGAAAAATATAGATGAGAAAAAGGACCAGCTATCATGAGGAAATATTGGATGGTATAAAGCTCTACAACTTGAAAGATGGTTAAGGGAAATAAGAAAGAAATATAAAGGAGATAGAGAATTTACCAAATTTGAAGAAATGATTAGCCAAAGGGGGAGTAAGGAAAAAAAAGAAAGAACGAAAGGTGTAACAAGTGATATCTACAAAATGCTGTTGGAAGGAGTCCAGGAGCAGGACCACCTCAAAAGAATGTGGGAGTTAGATTGTAATAAAGTAATACACCCACAAAACTGGAAAGGAATGTGGAATATGCGTATATTAAAAATATGTCAATAAGAATAAAAGAGAATTATTACAAAGTGGTGTGGAGATGGTACCTCACACCAATCAGATTAAATCAAATTGACCAGAAACATTCTAAGCAGTGCTGGAGAGGCTGTCAAGAAACTGGCACATATATACACATGTGGTGGTCTTGCACATTTGTTCAAAAGTTTTGGGAAAATGTATTTCAAGAAATAAGAAGTAGAAATAACAGGAACACCGGAGCTAGCACTGTTGTCATTTATTGATAATGTTAAAATACCAAAAGAAATAAAAGAATTAATTGCCAATCTCGTAACAGCAGCAAGATTGTTAATAGCTAAAAATGGAAAGAAGGAGGGGAGTGCCAATTGGAAGAGTGGTATAGGGAGATCTGGGACATCGCAATAAATGATAAACTGTCAGGAAACATTAAGGTTAAAGAGGATTATCAAAAAAAAAGATGATTTGGGGAAGATTTGGGAGAAATCGATAGAATATGTATATATAAAAGGTAAGGGGACCAAACCTGTAATAGAAACAACTGATTTTTGGCAGGTCTGGGGTGAAGGGTCAGCACTGGGTGATTGGACAATATGTAATGAAGCATGAGGATGAAATATTATAGGTATCAAGACATACATGTTCTGTACAATTTGTTAATGGGAAGTGATAAGATAAGAATGTTTAAACACTGAATATGTTAAAGCTACAATAAATAAAAAGTTTTAAAAATTGTTCTTCATTTTAAATATGTATTATTCTTTCATTTATTTATTTTTGCACTCCATACAAGATATATGCAGTGTTCTCTCCTCATTACTATTTCTATATTTGGAGTAGAAAATTAAACCATGATACCATTCATGTTAGGTCTTCTCTCGGATGAATGAACCAGTGACTTCATCTATCTAAATTTATCTATCTTTCCTTTTTTTCTTTACCTCCTCCTTTTCCCATGGTTCAAAATATGTATTATTGTCTTTGAAATACCAATGGTTAATTTTTAAGAATGTAAACATTGTGTTAGCTAATATCCTAGAAATCGTACAGTAGAAAATATTTTCAATATGATCATTATTCAAGTTAAAAGCAGGTTGATTGACATCAATTAATAAGCCATTGGTTAGTTTTACTCTGCATCAGGAAGAAAGACAGACCAAATTGTTGCTACTGCTACTGTTGTAGCTTTGGATGGATTAGTTAGCAATTGTAACCCACTTTCGTTAAGAACAGATATGTCCAATTGAATTAGATTAAGTTAGATCTTCATGGTACAACATACAAAAGAAGAAAACAATATGTAGTGATGCTTCAGGCATTCACATGCACATAAAGAGGACATCTTCTATGGGACCCTAAAAACAGCTTAGGCATCATTATCAAAAGGCCATTTAACATTCTTCTATATCAGGTTCAAAATGAAGATGGCTTTATTGTATGCTTTTTGCTTTGATTCACATTGCTTTCCCAAAGCAGATTTTACCACCGAGCTGAAATGAAAAGTTTGGTATCTTTCATCTGTCACCATTCCTGAAATATCTGGGCCAGCCTAGATCACTGACATTGTCAAAATTCCTGTCACCTCTGTATAAAAACTGTGAATGCATTGGTAGGCATAAGGGTAGAATTAATAGTTTTACCCACAGTCATTTGTGCATTCCCTAGGTTTACCAGACAATAATACATTGATATCTCTATTAAATACTTTTTAAAAAACTTTACCATTACACTACTGGATTTTCCCATTTTAGAGATAAGTTATCATGTATTCAAGCATGCTGTTTATATCAGTGAAAAATGTCAAGGCAAAATCTCACCAGAATTAGTCAGAAAACATCCTCCCCACTGAGACTGTAGACATTTAATCATTCCTTCGCTGTTCTGGGCAGCTGCACAGTGACCCCGGAGACATCACCTGCTTCTGGTCTGTCAGTCACAAAGCTTTGTATTAAGAGGTGGGGGATATTTCGCATGCAGTCTTACACAGAAGAAATGCCACTAGCTGTGACAATATCCTTAATTAGATGTTGAAATACTATTGCAAGGATTTGTCACTAGTGATTATTCATTTCTTTAATACTTCCTTCCAACAGGGTTGTGTTCTGGTGATTTAGGAAATAGCCACTGTCATTATCACTCCCTAAGAGGTTTAAGATAGTACTCTGAGGGACAGTTGTTCAATTCTGAGTTGAAATCCAGTTACAAAAATCACAGCGACTTTAGATTTTGGGTCCAAGACACTTGATACTCTGTCTGCCTATGCTGTAAGAGAGAACAAAGTGCTAGGTTTCATCAAGAAAAGATAGAGAGCTTTTGGATAATGCTACTTCTTGCTTACGAGGAGATTAAAAAACTGACATTTAGATATCTCCTATGGCTATACTTAAATGTTGCAGAATTATCAAAGAAATGCTGTTGGAACATTGGCTTTTTATAATAGGTACAATTGCTCAGGAAGGATGTTTTCAGAGCTCTCAATCAATATTTCTCAACATTTTATTCACTAGATGTTTTGGACTTTAGTGCCTAGAAATTCCACTTAGCATGGCCAATGAACATGGCTCTGGGAAGCTGAACACAGTACCCCTGTAGGGCCAAACCATTCAGAATCCAATTTTATCTTAAACAAAATGTGAGATTTGGACATTCTCCTTTAAGTGAGATTTCTGACAATTTTTTAGGGACATCAGTGAGTAAAATGCCCTGGATTTTAAATTTATTTTAATTTGAATATATCCTTCCTGTTTATTAGTTAATAAAAACAAGCACCTGAAAATGTGCCAAAAAATGAAGAAAGAAATCTTATCAAAGCTACAAATCTAAGGATAGAGAGGTACTGTCATAACAATCATCATCAGTCTTCTGAAGCTTCATGGACTCCTGGATAATGTTCCACTATTTTAACTAATTTCAATCTGGCCTAAGGGCCCATCCAAACAGCCCCAAAATGTGGGACCGGTCTCAGTTTTTTACCAGAGGTTTCCAAATGATGCCATCAACAAAAATGAAATAATTCTGAATAAACCAAGTTTTCCTTGTTTTGTTCTGAATTAATAAAATACCTCATTAGATCTGGGCCTTCTTGAAAGACCCAGGGCTAATGGGATATTGGGCCTGTGGGGACTAACTTCTGGGGTCACATTCTGCAATACTGGGGGTCGGTCCCCATAGCCACCCCACACCTTTTGGGTTCCTGGAGTCAAAGATGCAGGAGGGCACCCACCCCCTCCACTCAACCCCGATTGTCATCTGGAATTAAGCTACAATGAACACAATAGCAATTACTTCTCACTAGATATGGGTGAAACTGAGTTTCAAAATGGTTTGTCATATATAAGATAATTGCCCAAGATTCAAGTTATAGATTCATTCCTTTCATCTTAACACTCTTCAAAATTCTCACATATATAAAATTTAACAGCTCATGCGCAGTATTGCAATTATGAATCTGAAGCCCAGAGTTATGAATCTCTTATAAGTCTATAATCAGTAATACTGTATAGTCTTAAGAAAACAACGCAAATGCCTCTCCAGCCGATTTGAAGAGCGAGCAGCTTGAATGAGTAAAAAAGATAAATTCAGCTGACAAATAGTATACAAGGAGGAGGATGTTTCAATGCCCCACTCAACATTAAGGCTGGAACAAACGTAGAACCCTCGTTGAAAGTCCTTCATTGTTAACTAGGTGAAGCAAATGTAAGCATCTTTCCCATTGTACCCTGGATGGACTTCTTTTGCCAAATCTGGCTTCTATCTCTTAAGAGAGCAAAATGGCATTATTGTGTACTGGAGAGTTTTCTGTTTTGCTTTGTCCCTATATATGCCCACATTTACCTTGTGCCTAATGTGGGGACTATCATCTGGAGTGAAGAAGACACCTCTGGGTGAGTACTGTAGTATAGGATATAGGTAAATATAAATGTAAACAAAATAAATAAAAATGACACTGTAAACTCCAGTTTTCTCTGTTATCTTCCTTAGGTCCCAGTGGCTCAAATCTTGTTAGCCTTGGGAAATAAAGTAAAAAAGAAACATTTTCCTCCTTCCCTGTTAAAATATTTTTTTCTTCTTTTTATCCAATATATTTTTGTCCTTTGGAGTATTAGGTTTTTTACTTTTCCTTACTGATTAAGTCTCTTAGGTACCAGTTAACCAAACAAAACAAAACAATGTTTTCTCCCACCTGTCTTCTGTTTGGAAAACATGTCTTGAGAATGAAGTAGAAGAAAGGACAAATGAAAAAACTGGTACATGAGAGAATCCATTTCACTACTCACAATACAACATGCATTTCAGTAAATGCTTTTATCCACTGTATCAAATTAAATGGATATAAGCTTTTGTACTTTTGTTTGCTTTTACAAATCACCTTGGCCTTCCACTTTTCCTTCATTGAGGCCAATGTGGAATCCATGGCATTCATCTCCTTTTTATTTGCAGAGCAATCCTCTGAGGTTGGCCAAGATGGAGAATGGTCCTCCAATATGTTTGACAGATTGGAGAGTATTTCAATCTGGGACTTTAAAATCATGGCCAAAAATGCAACCAAAACATAAGAGATAGAAAACTCTACTTGGTTCTTGTGGATTTTTCCGGGCTATAGAGCCATGTTCTAGAGGCATTTCTCCTGACGTTTCGCCTGCATCTATGGCAAGCATCCTCAGAGATAGTGAGGTCTGTTGGAATTAGGACAATGGGTTTATATATCTGTGGAATGGCTGGGGTGGGGCAAAGAGCTGTTCTCTGCTGGAGCTAGGTGTGAATGTTTCAACTGACCACCTTCATTAGCATTTGAAGGCCTACCTGAGCCTGGGAAATTCCCTGGCTGAGAGGTGTTAAGATGTGCCTGGTTGTTTCCTCTCTGTTGTTTTGCTGTTGTAATTTTAGAGTTTTTTAATACTGGTAGCCAGATTTTGTTCATTTTCATGGTCTCTTCCTTTCTGTTGAAATTGTCCACATGCTTGTGGATTTCAATGGCTTCTCTGTGTAGTCTGACATGGTGGTTGTTGGTGTGGTCCAGCATTTCTGTGTTCTCAAATAATTTGCTGTGACCAGGCTGGTTCATCAGGTGCTCTGCTATGGCTGACTTCTCTGGTTGAAGTAGTCTGCAGTGCCTTTCATGTTCCTTGATTCGTGTTTGGGCGCTGTATTTGGTGGTCCCTATGTAGACTTGTCCACAGCTGCATGGTATACGGTAGACTCCTGCAGAGGTGAGAGGATCCCTCTTGTCCTTTGCTGAATGTAGCATTTGTTGGATTTTCATGGTGGGTTTGTAGATTGTTTGTATGTTGTGTGGAAGTCTGATGCTTATAAACGTTATGTTTGTTCAATGATGTTATGAGAAATTTGTTTATCATTTCAGATGTTGTTCCGCTGGTGCATAGATGCAGGCTTCTCATTTGTGGACATAGCTACATTCATTGGGTGGAGCGGCACGCCTGGAAGACTTCCTATGGCCAGCACTTGGGCCTCACTTCTATAGCTGCTGTTGAGTGGAGAGGAAGTAGAAGCCTGTGTTGGAATGGTTTACTCCCATTGTGGATGACCGATGTGTTGATCATCCACCTCAATGATCTTGGCTTGCTGAAAGCCAAGAGGTTGTGTTTGCAAGTTCAACACAACCTTGCAAGGATTTGGCAGGCATGGCCCAATGTTCACATTGTCTGGTCTGCAATTATTCCATGCCTTAAGAGGCTGGAAGGCAGTGATGTTAGGTCAGGAAGTAGGTCAGGAAGTGGGTGAATAGAGCCATGCACACTACACACACACGGAGTAGGGGCTCCTACATCCATCATAATGACATAATGCAGGGCAAAAGCCATTTTTACCGTCCAGATGGCATCCATCTGACGAATGTTGCCAATACCCAATTTTCAGCAAATTTACATGTGGATATTAAGTTGGTATTGGAGGGCTTGGTGGGGGATGGGGCAAAATACACATCTGCCCCCAATCCATGGCATAAATAGCTAAAGAAACAGAGTTGGTGTACATCTAAGGCACCCCCTCTCTTTGGGGTGTGGGCCTTTATCCATTACACTTACCTTGATGTATAGTTAAGGGGTGAGGTGAAATTAAATGGCCCTGAAACAGGAGGAGTCTGATCTCGATAACCTTGGGGGAGGCTTCTCCATATGTTTTCCTTTGAGGTTGCCTGGGTTTAGGTCACCAGGGGACCCAGATATTTTGCCTTCACAAGCCGAGGGGTAGGGACGCCACCTCGGCTTTGCCATCAAGTCCAACACACTTACAGTTTAGTGATAGGAAAAGGTAAATAGGTAACATTTAATAAATATTGCCCAAATTTTAATCCATTTACATGTGTCTTGTCTCTTCATTTTGGGGGTGGGAAGAGTGACATAGTTCAAAATGGGAATGGAAAAAGGTCCTGAATTATGAAAAATCTTATTTAATTAATTAATGTTCAGTAAACCTTTTGGTGTGTCTTTTTTCATATTTCAAGCATATTTTTCACAGTTGATTTAAAATCCTGGGTATTATTATATCTATTATTATTTATTTATTGTTCTTATACCACACACTTCTCACCCCTAAATGGGACTCGGGGTGGCTTACAAACAATGGCAATAATTCAATGCCAGATTCAGACAATAATATAACAGTAAAGCAGAATATTATAAAATTGTATATATATATTATATATATATATATATATATATATATATATATATATGAAATCATTTTTCAACTGATTAAAACATATCAAACATATCAAAAGTCTAGCACCAACTGAGCTTTGTAAACATTCAACCAATTGCTTTTGCCATCCTTATACAGATTCCGTAATGCTTATGGGTCATATTAATCCCAAAATAATAATAAGACTCTGGCACAAGCCAGTAAAGGTGGTCCCAGTGTTGATTGACACACTGAGTGCAGTGCCTAAAGATCTTGGCTGGCACTTAAACACAATCGGCACTGACAAAATTACCATCTGTCACCTGCAAAAGGTCACCCTACTCGGATCTGCACGCATTATTCGCTGATACATCACACAGTCCTAGACACTTGGGAAGTGTCCAGCATGTGATCCAATACAACAACCAGCATAGTGATCTTGTTTGCTGAGTCTTAATCATGTTGTGTTTCAAATAATAATAATAATAATAATAATAATAATAATAACAACAACAACAACAACAACAACAACAACAACAACAACAACAACTTTATTTTTATACCCCGCCACCATCTCCCCAAGGGGACTCAGGGTGGCTTACATGGGGACAAGCCCAAAATCATAGGTAAAACAGCAGCATTAAAATCAATAAAATAAAAACACACACAGTTACAACAAAAACAACATCATAAACATAAAAACATCATAAAACCATATCATGGCTGAACCAGAATTGGAGCTGGGTCTAGGCTCAGGTAGGTGCAGTGAAATTCCTAAATACAGTCTGGGAAAGTGCAAAAATGCAGATATATCTAGTGGAAATACCTATAGCCATAAGTCAAGAGTTAATGGGGAGTGGGTAGAACTAAAGTGCAGGAACATAAATAAGGTTGGGCCAATTTTCTGATGACATGCTTACTCAAAGGCACAATGGAACATTCAAGTTTTTAAATTCTTATGGAATGTGGATAAGGTGAGTGCTTGTCTGATCTTCTTAGGCGGGGAGTTCCAGAGTCGGGGGGCCACCACTGAGAAGGCCCTCTCCCTCGTTCCCACAAGCTATGCTTGAGACAATGGCAGAAGTGAGAGGAGGGCCTCTCCGGATGATCTTAGGGTATGAACTGGTTCATGGGGGGTGATGTGATCGTGAAGATAGGCAGGTCCTGAACCATTTAGGACTTTGCAGGTGATAACCTGCACCTTGAATTGGGACCCGAAACATATTGAAAGCCAATGGAGCTGCTTAAACAGGGGGGTTGACCACTCTCTGTAGCTAGCTCCTGTTAGCAATCTGGCTGCGGATCTTTGGACCAACTGATGTTCCAGGTCTCAAGATGTTTCCTGAAGCTTAAGAGTGAGGGGGCTGTTTTGAAATCACTGGGGAGGGAGTTCCACAGCCATGGGGCCACCACCAAGAAAGCCCTGTGTTTTGTCCCTGCCAACATTCCCTGTGACAGGGGCAGGACCAAGAACAGGGCCTCCTCAGAAGATCTTAACAATCACACCAGATCATAAAGAGAGATATGTTCAGACAGTTAAGCTGGACTAGAACTGTTTAGGAATTTATAGGCCTAGGCCAGCACTTTGAATTGTGCTCAGAAGCAAATTGGCAGGTTGCGGAGCTGACGTAACAGGGGTGTTGTATGTTCCCTGTATGCTACTCTAGTTAGCACTCTGGCTGCAGAATTATATCCACACTTATAAACACACTTTAACTGAAAAATGTAGAAGACTGTGGAATGACCTGCCAGAAGAGTTTAAACAACTAGATCAGTTGTCAGAATTTAAGACACAATCGCAGACCTATCTGTTCTGGCAGGCCTACCTGGTCAATTTTAAGTTGTGAATTTTAATTGGCATTTTATCAGTGGATTTTAACTCTATGTATCTTGTTGTAGGTCTTTTAATAGAGTTTTATCTCATGTTTCAATGAAGTTGTATCCTGCCTCAAGCCGCAAAGAGAGGAAAGTAATACATTCATTGTAATTTTTCTTCTTATTCTTCTTATTCTTGTTGTTGTTATCATTAACATATTGATATTCATGAATAATAATATATAAATCAACATAATCAACCCTAGATTAAATTCTTCAGATCCAATAATCTAGTTATTCTGTTGTCCAAAAAGCATAATTTCAGGGATTTTGTTTTAAATGATTGGTGTAGAAAATAATAAACAAAGCAACAAAATTATTCTAGTAGGTACATAAATACAAACCCACATATATACATTTGGATACCATATACAAAAAAGTGCTTCTTCTCCATTCACTTTTATTTGAATCTCTTTCTCATACACACACACACAATTCATGCTATCTGTTTGGCTACTGATTCCAATGAAACAAAGGCATTCAGCATAATAAGAATGCTGATTTTTTGGAACAGGGAAAATTTGGTACACTTACTTACTTACTTAGGCGATCCCTCGTTGGACGAGTAAGATGGTCTTCCATTATGGATTTCCTTGTGGGTCCGTATGTGGCTGTGGAGCCCTATTCTTGCTCTGCATCTTCTTCCGCAGTGAGGGCATTGGTTTCCAGGTGGAAGGCGGTCCCGGTCGGGGTTGGCTTGACGCGCCTTCCTCCTCGCACGTTTCTCTCTTTCACCCTCCACTTGTGCCTCCTCAAATTCTGCAGCACTGCTGGTCACAGCTGTCCTCCAGCTGGAGCGCTCAAGGGCCAGGGCTTCCCAGTTCTCAGTGTCTATGCCAGAGTTTTTAAGGTTGGCTTTGAGCCCATCTTTAAATCTCTTTTCCTGTCCACCAACGTTCCGTTTTCCGTTCTTAAGTTCGGAGTAGAACAACTGCTTTGGGAGACGGTGGTCAGGCATCCGGACAACGTGGCCGGCCCAGCGGAGTTGATGTTGGAGGACCATCGCTTCATTGCTGGTGGTCTTTGCTTCTTCCAGCACACTGACGTTTGTCCGCTTGTCTTCCCAGGAGATTTGCAGGATTTTCCGGAGGCAGCGCTAGTGGAATCGTTCCAGGAGCTGTATGTGACGTCTGTAGACAGTCCACGTCTCACAGGCATATAGCAGGGTTGGGAGGACAATAGCTTTATAAACAAGCACCTTGGTATCCCTACGGATGTCCCGGTCCTCCAACACTCTCTGCTTCATTCTGGAAAATGCTGCACTTGCAGAGCTCAGGCGGTATTGTATTTCAGCGTCGATGTTGACTTTGGTGGAGAGGTGGCTGCCAAGGTAGCGGAAATGGTCCACATTTTCTAATGTGACACCATTAAGCTGTATTACTGGCATTGGAGAGAGATTGGCTGGCGACTGCTGGAACAGCACCTTGGTTTTCTCAATGTTCAGTGACAGGCCGAGCTTCTCATATGCTTCTGCGAAGGTGTTTAGAGTGGCTTGTAGATCTTCTTCTGAATGCGCACAGACGACATTGTCATCAGCATACTGGAGTTCTATAACAGCTGTTGTTGTAACCTTGGTTTTGGCTTTCAGTCTGCTGAGGTTGAATAGCTTGCCATCTGTCCGATAGATTATTTCCACTCCGATGGGAAGCTTCCCATCAACAAGGTGAAGTATCATAGCGATGAAGATGGAGAATAGAGTTGGGGCAATAACACATCCCTGTTTGACACCTGATTCCACCTTAAATGGGTCACTTTGGGAGCCACTGCTGTCCAAGACTGTTGCCATCATGTCATCGTGGAGGAGCCGCAGGATGTTCACAAATTTGTTTGGGCACCCGATTTTGTGGAGGATGGTCCAGAGAGCGCTGCGATTCACTGTGTCGAATGCCTTTGCAAGGTCGATGAATGCCATGTACAGAGGTTGGTTTTGTTCCCTGCATTTTTCTTGGAGCTGTCGTGCAGTGAAGATCATGTCCACTGTTCCTCTGGAGGGGCGGAAGCCATTCTGAGATTCTGGGAGGGTGTCTTCTGAGAGGGGCAGAAGGCGGTTTGCAAGGATTCTTGCGAGGATTTTCCCAGCGGAGGTTAGAAGGGAGATACCTCGATAGTTTCCGCAGTCTGTTCTTTCCCCTTTTTTGAAGAGGGTGATGATGGTGGCGTCCTTGAAATCTGCTGGGATTTTCTCGGTCACCCACACTTTTTCTATGAGCTGGTGGAGTTGGTGTGTCAGCTCAGGTCCTCCCTCTTTAAAGATTTCAGCAGGGATCCCATCTGGTCCACTGGCTTTGTTATTCTTCTGTTGGCTGATAGCATTGCTGACTTCTTCCAAACTAGGCAGTGCTGCAAGCTCGTCCCTGGTTTGTTGTTGCGGGATTTGTGAGAGGACCTCTTCAGCCACATTGGAGCTGCGGTTCAGGAGGCTTTGGTAGTGTTCTTCCCAACGTAGTGCAATTGAGTTTTGGTCCTTCAGGAGTTTGGTTCCATCTGATGAGCGTAGAGGCTGTATCCCATGATTTCTTGGTCCATAGATGACCTTTGTGGCTTTGAAGAATCCCTGAGCATCATGGGTATCTGCCAGGTGTTGGATTTCTTCAGCCTTCTTTGTCCACCAGATGTTCTTGAGTTCTCTTGTCCTTCTTTGGACCTCAGCTTTTGCACTGGCATAGATCTTTTTCTTAGCAATACAGTTGATGTCTCTCTGCCATGCTTGGAAGGCTTTCCTTTTCTTGTCAATTAGCTGTTGGATCTCGATGTCATTTTCATCAAACCAGTCTTGATGTTTCTTGGCTTGGTATCCAATAGTTTCTTCGCAGGCTTGGATGATGGAGGTCTTCAGTTTGTTCCAATGTTCCTCGACATTTTCGGGGTGTACTGTGGGTAGATGGTCCTTGAGTGCTGTTTGGAGATGGGCTCATCTGGAGGGCTCCTGAAGGGCTTGGGTGTTCATTTTGCGCCTTGTCTTCCTTCCTTGGAGTCTGCGCTTGGGGGCAATCTTGAGAGCCATCAAGGATCGAATTAGCCTGTGGTCAGTCCAGCAGTCGTCAGCACCTGTCATGGCTCTTGTGAGGAGCACATCACGGCGGTCTCTGGCGCGTGTGATTACATAGTCTAAGAGGTGCCAATGCTTTGACCGGGGGTGCTTCCATGATGTCTTGAACTTGTTTTTCTGGCGGAAGAGCGTGTTGGTGATGACAAGGTTGTGCTCCGCACATTTGGTGAGAAGCAGGATGCCATTTGAGTTGCTGTTTCCAACCCCGTCTTTTCCGATGGTCCCTGGCCACAGGTCGAAGTCTTGCCCGACTCTTGCATTGAAGTCCCCCAGGAGGATGATTTTGTCCTCCTTAGGTATCCCCGATAGGACGTTGTCCAGCTGACAGTAGAATTTCTCCTTGATGTCTTCGTCAGCATCTAGTGTTGGTGCATAGGCACTTATGATGGTTGCCCGTTGGTTTTTGGCAAGATCGATTCGGAGGGTTGAGAGTCGTTCGTTGATGCCAGTGGGTGCTTCAGACAGATGTTTCACCAGATCATTCCTGATGGCAAAGCCAACTCCGTGCATTCTTTGGTCTTTTTCGGGCAGTCCCTTCCAGAAGAAGGTGTAGCCTCCTTTTTCTTCCTTCAGCTGTCCCTCTCCTGCTCTCCGGGTCTCCTGAAGGGCTGCTATGTCGATGTTGAAGCGTCCCAGCTCCCTTGCAATGATGGCAGTTCTGCGTTCGGGGCGTTCACTGCCACTGTTGTCCATCAGAGTCCGTACGTTCCACGTACCAAAGTTCATTTTTCTTTTTTGGCCGCAGGGTGGTGACCCCACTGGATGCGGCAAGTGAATTCCATATCAGATTTCTTTGGCACTCATATTAATGAGCTTTGGTATAAATCTTTGGAAACTTCATTCTAGCCGCATATAAGAATTAATAATTTTGCCATTTCTCTTTTTTATGAGGAAGTACTCTAAAACTGCAATTTTCAAAGACTGTTCACATTTTGGGAATTTTTCTGTGCAAAAAAAAAAAAAATGTGTGTAGATGCTTTTTACCAAAATTGACATTTTCTTAGCCGAAGAATACATTTTTGTAAAGTATAAGTTAGGATTGCCATAAGTAGAAAACTCCTTGAAGGCAAACTACAAGATAAACAAATATGCTCCCAAAAGTCTTACCTGTCCAGAATTCTCCATGTCATGATTTCCCAATACTCAGTAAGCTTTTAAAATCATTTTTTTCCAAAATTTTCTAATATACCTTTCAACTCCATTTCAGCATTTGGAAGCCATTTAAAAGAATAAATATTTCCAAAGAAATTGTTAGGAATGATGCTGGTTATTGGTAAATCAGCCTCCTTGTCTTGAAAATTGTTAGAATTTTGGTAATTTCCTTTGTAAATTAGTTTCAAATAGTACTGGCACACTTTCTATTCCTGTCATATGGGCTGAATTAATACTTTTATATGGAAAGTTAGGTGAATTTCATCATTTTTATTTAAAGTTAGGCAGATTTCCCTCCATTACGAGAAACCATCTGCCAAACTGTTCAGCTAAATTTAAACTAACTTTAGCTGAACACACATTCGTGCCCAGTTGAAATTCAATCTAATTTACAGCAAGAATAGTGTGAGTGTATAAAAAGATTTCATATGTCCTTAATAGCCTAGATATTCTTTGATACACAGCACTTATTAAGATTAGTGTACGTTGAGTGCATTGCTAAACAGAGAATGGTCACCCGAAGATATGAGCCAGATGAGAAATAAGGATTTTTTCTTTCAGATGGAAATTGAATGCATGTGAAGAAGTGGTATGCAAAGAACAATTAATATTGTTCTTTGAATACCAATTCATAATGATATTATTTGCATAACAATAAGTGACAACATTTTCCATCTCAATTGGTTGTTTCAGTTGGGAATGGACAAATTGATCTGTATCATTTGCACACCAATTTATTCTTAAATCCATCCCATCCCATATCCACATCTATCTGATTTCTTTAAATATAAGTACAGAAAGTTGCATTCAACTATTAATTCAAAAACATATTTGCTCTCAAGAAAGTATGCTTTGTTGCATAGCCATAGACACCTATGCTCCTTCATAGACAGTCCCATAAACACACACATGCACACCTACAGACACTTTAGACACCTATGCCAACCCATAACATATATCAACCATAGATCAGTGTAAACATGGGCTTTTTGTGTTTGCTTTTTATGTGCAAAGAAGGTGTTGCTTATTTTACTTTTATTACATTCAAATGTGTGCTGTCCTCTCCCCTTTACAGTCTGAACTAAGGTTGCCACCTCATTTTCCTGCTCTTTTTAGCACAGCACTTCAAAATTTGTAAGCCACGGGTAGTCCAGGAGTATATTGGGGATGGTTTCTAGATCAAATAACTCCACAAAACTTTGGTGAAAACAGGGTCTTCTGCTATCAGCTATCAAGAATATAAACTAGGAATCTCAGATAACCAACTTGGTAGAAGTGGCAATTTTCTTAATCAGAATGCATTCATCCATGAAGAAAGATGTTGAGCCCTTCCATCTGTACTTTTGTTATTTGACCTTTTTACAGGTATGCAGAAAATACTCCAACAAAAAAACCAGACTCATTATTTTTTGAATAATGCTTGAAAACAAATAAACCAGGGCGGCAGAGTGCATAAACAAATACACAAAAATCTGTAGATTTTGAAATGTCACATTACATAGTAAGGAAACAGAGAACAAAACACTTAATGACAGCTGCCACAAAAAAATAATAATCCTGTAATGGACAATTGGCAGTTTCCTCTCAATACATGCAGTTTGGACACATGCTGTTTATTTCCCAAGCAGCTTAGGAAGTAACTAGTGAGGTTATTAAAATTCAATATTAAAATACTTTTAACTACAGCTAGAGGAGTGCTAAGTAGACTTGTACACAGATTCATTTTTGATCATTTTGCTTCAGCTTCTTTGGCTTGATCAGCTTGTTCGGACAGCCATAACAGTAAGAGTGTAGCATGTTGTTTGTTTTGTTTTTTTACCAATTCAGTCCACGTGACTACTGGTTGCAGCTACCTTCTCTTCTATTTGGGATCATGTGGTGCGTGGAGAGACTGCTGTGTGCTTGCACAAGGTTTCTCTGTGAGCCCTGCCTGTTGGGCAAATCAGAGTAGAAGAATGCAGTGACATGTCTTACACAAGCGGTATCTATTTAATGGGGTGAGTGCCTCCATTTCTCAGCTGCATCCTGGCTCTAGAGAGAGATGCTTCAGTCCTATTACCTTACTTTGCTTTGCCTTGCCACTCACTCACAGCTCTGCTTTAGCTTTTTTGCTTGGCTTCTCACATTCAATCTTTTTTTCTTTGATTTCCCTTGATTTTCTTGATTATTTTAATTGAGTGGGACTTGGGAGAAAAGAAAGAGCATCTCTTGGGTGTGTGTGTTTATATATATATATATATATATATATATATATATATATATATATATATGAATGAGGTGGCTCTGAGCCTTCAGTCTCCCTTTAGCTTCTTCTCTTCTCTCCTCTTCTCATATTTTTCTCCTCCCTCCCCCCCTCCTTCAGAAAATAATATTTTAATATTAATATTTTCTGGGGGTTTTTTTGGGGGGGGGGCATTAAAAATTACTATAGCTACAGAAGTGAGAGAAGGCAGGATTACAAGGGTACAATTATTGCACCATGAATTGGCAAATCAATAAAATTACACAAGTGGAGAGATGTGTCATAATGAACCTTCATTCTCACACCTCTATCCATAACTGCATGACTGTTTTATAAAAGCTGTTTCATGCAGTAAAGTCTTTAGAATGAGTAGCATACCAAAATACATGTATCAGGGAAATATGAAAAGTGTGTGAGGCAGTAATAACTGTACCATTCATGTCTGTGAAAATATACATGATTTTGTATGGAAAAAGCAATCAGAACAGGCAGTTGGCTTCATTTTGAGTTACACTGTCCCCCAAAATCCTAAGGAGACAGTCCATTCAAATTTAGGTCAAATCACATTGAGTAATACCTGCTAAAGAAGGCTTGTTGACTAAATTGTTGAATGGTGAAGCAAATCCATTATATTTACATAAGGAAATCTCAATGCTTTAGTTGGTCTCTTATTTGAGATTTACAATAGGTTTAGGCCTTCATCTATTCTACTTACTGAGAATCAGTAATGTCCAATAGTATATCTAGTGAAGAATCTCACTTTCTGTGAAATTTAAATGAAGTACAGAGAGTGCATCTGCTAGCAGTTAGTTATAAGTGTGGATGCTTAGATGCTTACAAGCATAGTAACCAGAACTGAAAAGGTCAAGTACAGGAAAGGGAACAATGACAATGCAACCACTGATTGGAAGTTACTCAAGGAAATGCCACTTATTCCCCTTTGCTAAGCAACCAGGGGAGATATTATAGTGGTTGCAAAACATGAAATATTGTAGAAACTCTTTCCTAAAAATTTCATAATATGGGATCATAATATGGGACATGTTGGTAATGTAATCATAATATGGGATATGTTGGTAATGTAAAAACAAAGGGTGGCATCCTGCTAGTTACACATTTTGATGTATGCAGAGTTTTTTGATGAGAAAGTAATTCTCAATGGTCATATGCGGCTAATAATGGTGCAAGCAGAATTGACTATTTGGAACACAGCACATGTGTTAGTGTACTAAAGTGTGGAGTAGTATGTGAATGTGCATTGCCTCAAAACATTGCCATCTCACATTTAACACTGAAATTGTGCAATGGGTTTTCAACCATTCGCAGTTGTGCTACATTGACTTTCAATATAGGGGTTACACAACATAGCTCTACTGGTAAATAATTAGATCTTAGCTGAAGAATATAATTGATGGGATATGCAACATGTGGCTGTTTTGCTGTGCTCGACCCAACTTGAATTCCCAGATTGGCTTTATTATCCTAACCAAAATAAGAGACCCCAATAAATGGCCATCCAGACTCTTCTTAAAAATCTCCAGAGAAGGAGACTCCACCACATTCCAAGGCATCACATCCCACTGTCAAACAACTTTTACCATTGGAAAGTTGCAGTGTGTTATACTTATTTTTAATTCATAGTATACATGATCTCCAACAATAGAATGAAGAAACTTTGTAGATGTTATTTTAATTTTTAAAAAGATTTTCATGTATAGATTTTTTTTCTAGCCTGCTAAGTAGATTTGTTATAATCTTGTTGGTTTTGTACTGTAGGATTTTGTCTTTCTGCAAAGGTTAAATGTGTAGGACAGGATAGTGATTCATCAGTGATGATCACAGTAGCTAGAGATTTCAACGTGGGAATAGACAATTCTTCTATTTTCTCTTGCCAACTGTTAAGAAAGTGGATTGGATTCTTCAAAAACCTTGCCTCCAGGGTAGATCTGTTTTGAAGCCAACCAGAAAATTTTCTTTCCACCATCACAGGCATTTCTCATTTTCTCTTAATACCATTTAATGGCTGCCCCTGAGCTCATTTCTTTCTTATGCAGAATTGAATTATGCCACTGAGTGTACTGCATGAATGGGTAACTTTGGCAGATCAAGAGGACAATTTTATGCCCAATGGCCATCCAAAGACCAAAGAGACTGCTGAAATATATTGGAGTTCACATCTGGTTTTGAAAATAAAAGGGTGTTTTTCCTGAACATTAATAGGTAGACAGTCTTTTTAAAAATGAATTGCTATTTCTAAATGTTTCTACTAAGAAGAACTAAGTTTGCTGATAGAAAAGGGATAACTGAAGAGAATGGAAGTATTCAGGTCTACAAAAACATTCTTCATTTTCCCTGCTTCACTTTGTGGATAATTTGGAAAATTAGCTGATTATGGGATCATAAAGAAAGAAGGAGATAATCTGAGAATTCCCAGAAAGCTAAAATAGGATCTCAGAAGGACTAGACTCAACCCCAGAGTCAATGAAACCAATGCATCTCACATTGGGAATAGGTACATTTGTGAAATGTTTTGTGGGGAATATATGCATAAAACCATGTGTATATTTCAAAAAAATGTATGGGACTACAAAATCTTACTTTTTAAAATACACACATACATGTGCCAATGGAGCAAATATATGCATCAGATACATGAATATAAAAGAGGCTGCTTTTTGACAAAAATGTGCACAAAAGTATTTTAAAAGAAAATATTACAACTCAATTATGGATGGAAACAGAATGCTGATGGAACCTCAAAAGCACTTCACACTGAACAATGATAGCAATGATAGCCATGACTCCATTTCTCTGGAATCCTAAGAGTTTCAGTTTAGAAGAAGTTTTTGAAATGGTTGACCAGAGAGCTCTAGTGTCTCATCAAACTTCACAACTTCACCTTTTGTGTTAAACTAGAAGCATTGCCAAATCACTATGCTATACCAATACAGAATGCTACCCCAGACAAATGGATTTCACAAAGAAATTTAGTGTCAATGTAGTGCACAGGGAATAAATGTAATGATTTTTGAAGTATGAAAATCAGATCTAGGCCATTTATGCAACTATTTTAATGGAAAAGAAAAGGCACTTCCTTCTGAATTCATGCCTGACCTCCTCCACTACCAGGCATGTGTGAATACATAGCTAAACTCTGAGACTATGAAGACATATTGTTCCCTTCTGGTGTTAACAGCTATCAATGAAGAAATGCATTAAAGCTAAATCTAAAGAAATGCATGGTTGTGCAAATATGCCTCCATGCCATGATAAATTTATTTCTATGCAAAATCAGTCAACCGGTCATATTTATTGATCACCCACAAGCTCTGTTTCTGAAAGATATAGATAAAATTACAAAGACAGACAACAAACTGAAAACAGCAACTCTTCATTCCCACAAGTAACTCTGTGGTTAATTCAGTCATTATATCTGTAGTGTTCTCCCAAACTCAGGGTTCAGAATTTGATGCCAAATGAGGTAAGTATACATTCACCAAAAATTGTATGCAGAAAGAATGGTGTGACTTCAATTACACAACAGAAAGAAGTTCTGTGTTTGTGTGTGTGCTCTGCATATGCGAGTTCTCATTGTAGAAGAACCAAATAGAGGGAACTTGAGCTGTAAATAATTTATTAAATTAAACATTAATATAACAAAATAGCTTTCATATAATAATTCTTAAATATTCGAATGCCTTTAAATGTTTAAAGGATTTGTAGGATTGTCCATGAACATTCTCTTGAATATTTACAAAAGGGAATTATTTTTTATGACAGTAGACAGAGAAAAAAAATACTATTATATAATGCTAGAGACTCGGGGTATTAATTAAAACCGAATAATGGGAGATAAAATATGATAAAGGAAGCATACTTTTATCTAGTGCATGGACTCCATTGTCACAATGGACTCCATTGCCACAAGATGTAGTTATCTCTTTCAACCTGAATGGTTTTAACCACAGAGTGGATAAATTCATGGACATAAGGACCATGAATGACACCAAGTTGGGATACCCATATATCATTTTCATTATTACTGATAGTATGCCTCCTTGCATGGCTTTCTGAAGAACAAGAGATAAGAAATAACACTTGCATGGTTGCTGGTTTTTCTCATGTTTAGTTGCATTAATATTCCATGAGCAATTGACAGACAATTACACAGAAAAAATGATGAACTGAACAGGTCTGATCCAACTTTTTATGTTTATTTTTGTTTGTAAAATATATTGAGAATTAATAGAAAAATATTTTATTACTTCTTCTGTTGACCAAAGGAGGAAATTCGAAAGATCCGACTCTACAGATGGCAGTAACAAAGGTCCTTATCTGTAGTGGGATTATCTTTGAAAATCCACTTGGTCACCACTTTAAAGGTATTTCAGTATGATCCAATATTAATTGGTACGTAGTTCAGCAGTGAAAAGAATGAATGCACTCTATTGTTTCAGTATCCCTTATTCAAATGCTTGAGACTCAAAATATTTAAGATTAAAGATTTTTGACTACCTGTACTTACATATACTTACATGACATATCTTAGATATCGAATCCAAATCTAAACATGAAATTCATTTATGTTTCATATACACATTATATGTCATGAAGTTTGTACTCATTCAGAGGAAGATCTACAGGATGCTTTAAAGACCTTCACAGAAGCCTGTGAAAAACTTGGCCTCCCACTTAACATTGAGAAATCAAAAGTGTTCTACCAGCAGGTACCAACCAAACCATCTGCAGTGCCAGAAATAAAGCTTAATAGTGTAACACTAGAAAATGTTAACCATTTCCACTACATGAGCAGTCATCTCTCCACAAAATACACCATTGACATCAAAATAAAACACCAACTGAGCTCTGTGAGTGCAGCATTTTTTTTTTGAATGAATCAGAGAGTGTTGAAGGATCGGAACATTGATAGAGATATCAAGTTACTGTCCTTCCAACTCTGTTGTTCGCCTGTGAAACATGGAGCATTTACAAATATCACTCATGACATCTGGAATGATTACATCAGAAAAACCTTGCAAATCTCTTGGGAAGTCAGATGGACAAAAATCAGTGTTCTGGAAGACGCAAAGACCACCAGCACTGAAAGCATGATTCCCCACCATCAACTTCACTGGACTGGCCACATTGTCCAAATGTCCGATCAAAGCAATTACTTTGCTCTCAGCTAAAAAACAAAAAAATGGATTGCCAGTGGACAGCAAAAGAGATTTAAAGATGGGCTTAAAGCTAACCTTAAAATGTGGAATAAATACTGAGAACTGGGAAGCCCTGGCACTTGAGAGTTCAAACTCGAGGTCAGCTGTTGCCAACAGCACTATGGATTTTGAAAAGACACGAATGGAGGGTGAAAAGGAGAAACGTGCCAAGAGGAAGGCACATCAAGCAAATCCCTGTTGGGAACACTTTCCATTTGGAAATGTTTGTTTTCAGTGTGAAAGACCATGTGGTTCCAGAATAGATCTCTACAGTCACTTACAGATCCACCACTAAAACCCTTGGAAAGCAGTCATGCCTGACAACAAGTGATAGCCTATTAGCCTATGATGACACATATAGCTTTAAAATGATTTTATACAATGTTTTAAATATTTTGTGCATGAAACATTGTGTATTGAATTAACAACAACAACAACAATCTTTATTTCTAACCCGCTACCATGTCCCCAAAGGGGACTCGGGGCAGCTAACATGAGGCCAAACCCAAAATAATACAACATAATTAGACACACAATAACAGGGAGATACATCATAACAAAATATATAAAATAACAAATAAAATAAACAATATAAAATGGCATAATAAAATCAAACACAAAGGGCGGGCCAGATGTATGAGGTAAAATGTTAAAAGGATAAAACCCTGGGCGAGATAGCGATAAAAAGTGCAATTATGAAAGAGTAGCACAAGAAGGAGGAGCATTGGGATTTAGCCTTTATAGGGGACAGGGGAAGGTGCCTTGAACCACCATAAAGCAAACATGTCACTAACTCAGCCGCCCATGTTGACAATTTTGGATTTTGAAACCTTCTGGATTTCAGTTTCATCCTCAATTTCTCAGAATGCCGCCACCATTTTATTCCCATTCTTGTTTCATCATGGGTTACAATACTTTGTGTTTTTCTCCTACACTTTTTCTTTCTTTCTTTTTCTTTTTGTGTGTGTCAGGAGCAATTTGAGAAATTGCAAGTAACTTCTGGTGTGAGTGAATTTGCCGACTGAAAGGACATTATCCAGATGTTTTATGTTTTGATGTTCTCTACACTGAAATTCAGTTTTTTTTCCTAATTTGCATATTGATTTGCACAGTTTTCCTAATTTATGCAACTTTTCCCTATTGACATAATTTCTACTTATTTTACAATGGTGTAGAATTTTATCTCTTAACATTAAAATATTATATGCTTTTTAATTCTTGGAAAAGGTCCCATAAAGCTTGGAAATAATTTAATGTTCATGAGAAGACACATGTTTTCTTGCAACAAGTCTCTGAAGTGAGAAATGCAGTGAAATTTCTTTCTAACCCTGTATCAAGCACACCAGGAAATGTGTGTGGGATGATGGATTTCTCAGGTGCCATTTCAAGATACAAATGGTTTGAAAACAAAAGCAGATTGAAGGAGCTGTCACCTTTTTGGCTTAACCAGGTTTTTCATCCTTGAAAACAATGGAGTAACAGAAGCAAACTTTGCAAATGAATCCTCTCTGTCTTACAAATTGTCAAAATACTAACTTTCTACCCCATTGTGATAAAAGGCATAAGATCATGGTAAAATAAAGATGGCATATTCCTCTTTCCATAGCCTTTCCATACTTAGCAGAAGACCGCAACAAAGTATTTCAGATATCCTATTGTTACAAAGCTCTTGTCCTTCCAACTCTATTGTACACCTAGGAAACTTAGAGCATCTACAAATGTTGCTCTCAACTTCTGGAAATATTCAATCAGCATTGCCTTCAAAAAGTCTTGAAAATCTCTTGGGAAGACAGGCAGACAAACACCACTGTTCTGAAAGCAGCAAAGACCACCAGCATCAAAGTGATGATCCTCTGTCATCAACTTCACTGGACTGGCTATGTTACCCAAATATCTGATCATTGCCTCTCAAAGCAGTAACTTTAATTGAATTAAATTCAATTTAATTGAATTCCCAAGTAAAGGATGGGAAATGGAATGTTGTTGGGCATCAAAAAAGATTTGAAGTCAAACCTAAAACTAACCTTAAAAATGTGTTATATGTGGCTCTTGTTCTCTTTGTGGAATACCATATATAGATCTTCACAGTCATTTATGGATCCACCCCCAGGAATCTACCTCTGGAAGATAATAGTCCTTAAATACAAGTGATTGCCTATAGTATATGTGATCAAGAACCAGAACATTACAGTTCTCATAAGAAAACTTCTAATTACCAGTGTAACTCTAAAGGTTTGCCAGTGTAGGTAAGCTGTCAGTGGATGTTCTAATTCCTTAGTGACAATCATTTATGCCTGAACTATTGGTTGGGGTATATGAATTCTTTTCCTAGTCCTGGGTTTCACTAAATTTAATGATGTAAAAGGAGTGTACATCAAGTTTATCCAATGTTGTTTCTCACTAGGTGGCTGAATTTTAGAATTTAGCTACTGCTAGGAACCACATTGCAAAGTTGTGTTTGGATTTGGTACTCCTCAATTAAAAACATCTCCAGATAACTTGGATTCATTTAGGGCATTGGAACATCATTGCCTACCATGATTTACCTGGAAATGCCTCTTCCTGAAGCTTTGGACTGATTGATTGGTTGATTGGCCGATTGATTAATTAACATGCCAAAAGTTGTTTTCTAACTTTGCAGTCTGAAGACTGGCATGGTTACTCTGCAGTATAGGAAATGAGGAATTATGCACATGTTGTTTCTGTTTTAATAAAAAGAATTATTTGAGAAGTGTTTTAGAAACCAAAAGTTAGAGAAACATTTTTCTAGTTAGGCCTATTTACTTTTAATCCTTACCCAGACAGAGTGGACATTTTTATTCCTCAAGATAGACATTTTGTTGCAGAATTCACACAGAAAAATACTTACAAGGACACATTTTATGACATAGTCATCCAAAGAGTCATAAACATTATCCCTGTGCTTCAGCCATCTGTCTTGTGGAGGTTTGTTTTGCAGACAAAAATAATAGAATGTTTATACCAGAAATCATACTGTTTGCAGCACATTGCAAAACTGGAGGTCTGTCAGCTAATGAAAATCATTGTTTTATATAATCCTATTGTTTATGGTTCTAAGTGTTTGAATGTGGCAGAATATTTTTGATTCTGTATACAGAAACAGTCTTGTGGTCATGGGACATTTCTATATTCTGTAATACAGAGGAATTCCAAAACTGGGGGAAAGTGGAGGCATTTATGGAGCCTGGCTTCCCCGTGCACTTTCCTTTTCTTATGGGAACATGGGATGTGTCCTGTGTTTTCTGGGCTCTGTCCTATAACACTTGCAAGACAGAGTCAGTTTGGAGCCCTGCCAGAAGTAGCCTTGCATGATGTAATGGGCTCCAGCGGGCTCTGTCATGGCTCTATTCTACAAATGTCCTAGGATGTAGCTATAGATCAATGTAATGAGGTTTTTAGTCACTGTATTTATGAGAAGCCCCACACATGTTATTAGCAGTAGAAATTATATTATTGATGTATTTATTGCTTTATTAAAATATGTCTATCCTATCTTTCAAGGTAAAACCTTCCCAAGGTAACTTGCATATATACATAAAATATAATACTAAGCATCTCATTGCTGTGAAACTTAAAAGACTATACTAAAACATCACAAACACAGCACAATTCCCATTTTGAAAAAAAGAAAGAAAAAAGATCAGAAAGCAATTAAGAAAAAAGCTATTTTATGCCAAAAAGAAGCAGTATAAACTATTAAAATTATCAAAGTCATGCCATAATGTCAACTAAAAGTAGATGGAAATAAATGGATTTTCAAGGTCTGTTTAAAAGCCAGTAGTGATGTGCTGTTAACAGCAAATCTCCAGAAATAACATTATTACTCAAAGGTTCTAGTGTCTAGGACCTACTAGTCAAGTTGATCTACATGGTAGTAACATGAGCAGGTTGAAGAATTGAGAATAAGATTTTCCAAGAGGTGAATAACGAAATTTGGTCCTGCGAGTAATGCTGAGGAATTCAGTGCTACTCGCAGGACGAAACCATTAATATATGTATCACATCTACATTCTTCACTTTCTCCACAGAAATCGTTCCCCCATTACGTCTGCCATATATTTGTGAGACAGATTAGGTTGACTGAAGTCAACTGAAGAAGTAAAATTGATTTCCTGAACCAAGATCATTTTGGTACTAGTTTTTCATCCTAGCCAACATAGCAGTGGGATTCCAACTACAAGTGAATGAAAAAACAGTTCTCCAATCCAGTTCAGAGATGAAAAGTACAATAGGCTATTAAAAAATGTCCACGACCCCATGCTTCCAGTTTTTGCAACTAAATTTTTTTTGACAAAGACAACAAAAGCAGAATGGTGATACAATGAAGACAATTGTGCTGTTTTCCTATAATTAAATTAATGTCATACTTCACAAAACTGTTAATGGGACAGAGCACATCTTGCCTCAGATATCATCCATATATGTCTGAAAATGTCAATGCATTTTCTTGCGGAAGGATATGCAGACATATGCACATACACTTGAAAAAACTGCAAGGCAATAAACATTTATATTTTAAAAATGTGCACATACATTTTTAAGTCAATAGAAAAGGTGTAGGAAAATATGTGAAAAAATGAAGACATAAAGGTATATTTGAAGAAATTCGCAAAACAGCACACCTAGATTTCCACAGTGATGGGAGTTTTAGAAGTGGAAACGCTACTGGAATAAGATGAGAATGCTGGTAGGATTATGAAAGACACAATTAGAATGAAACAGACAAATTCGCAAATATAACATGACAAGTAAGTAAGTAAATTGATTCCCAAGACCTGAGCAATTGGTGTTGGGAATCCTTTTGCCACCTCTTCTGACGAGAAGCCAGCCATGTTGAAAATAGCTCTCTTGGAACTATTTTCAGAGGCGTGGCTACCTTAGAAAGCAGCTTGCTCCATTTAGTTCAGTTTCAGTTTGGAATTGAATTAACAGTATAATATATTGATACCCTACTGAGGCCAAGTTAGATCCCTCCCTATGTTCTAGGAGGATTTTTTGCCTACCCTATACTGTTTACAAGGGTGTATTGGGAGTATGGGGTCTTTAAATAGGCCATCCCATGGAAAAGAGCCATAGATTTACATTGGGTGTATACCCAAGGCACCCCTTTGTGGTGTAGGCCAAAAAACAGAAACCCTCACATGTGTTCATGTAACTGGGATGAGGGCGAACAGAAATGGCCTTGAAACAGGGAAAGTTCTCGTTCTGTAAAATCCTTTGGACTTGGGACAGAATTCTTTGTACATTTCCCTGAGGGATCACCCTGGAAACCTTAAAATGTAATATATTTGGGAACCGAGGTGTTACACCCAACTTAGCCGAGGTGTAGGTCATAAAGGGCCACTACTTCACCTTAAATCCACACCAGGTTTATGCTCCCTTTAGTCACAAGTTGCAAGTCACCTAAAGTTAATTCAGGTAAATTTTAAATAAAAGTTGCCCATAGTTAAATCTATACTTTTGTCTGGTCTCTTATTTCAGTGGGTGGCATTATCTGCTTGGTTTTATCCACATAAAGCAAATAATACTGGAAATAGGGATGATTCCAGGGAAATGATGGTGGTGGTGGCAATGTCAAAAGTTACACAAGAACCTCTAATTTGTGATCTAGGCATATATTAGAGAAGGAATGCCGTATCTTCTCTTTCCTCTCTCTCCCCTTAGTGTGTGCATACAACAATCAAACATTGCTCTTGTTCATGTGATTGAGCTTGAAGCACAACCATATGGTTTCCTACCTAACCAGTTGTATAATATATTAGGAATGTATGATAGCATAAATGGGGGAGAGGGTATTGGTATATGGAAATGTCAAAATTAGAGCAGAAATCTCATTGCTTCTCATGCTTGATGCCCATGTGTCTTTTTAAGATTGGAGGGGGAAAAACAGATTGTAATGAGTTTTCTCAAAGAAAACTCTTTAATATACTGTGGGGTTGTTTAGAGTTATTTGGGGGTGTTCTAATGTAGATACTATATCACTCAAGGTAAAGAAAGGCTCATAGATGGATATCTTCAATGAGAATCTCAAATACACCAATTTTAAACACATACCCATGCATTTTACTTCTGAGTAATACTATATAGGATTGCATTGCACATCAGTTCAGTGCAGCCTCTCTTAAGGCATACTGACACATACAATATTCCAGAGAAAAAAAGTAATAAAATGGAGCAAATAGCAAAAGGTTCATTTATCTTTGGCATCATCCCAATAACACTGTTGGTGTCTAAAATACTTAAAACTCTGCACTTGTATCACAACTGTATTGTTTAGGGTTTTTGTGTGTGAAAGAATTGCTTTAATCCCACCCACACTGTGCACACCTTTGTTACTCAGTTGGAATATAGGCACTTGACATGTTGTCAGTTTTTGGATGCAAAAATTAAGAAGCTGAAAAGCTTCAGTCACATGGTGATTTTGGAGGTAGCCCAGGAGCTAAAGTGCCTTCCTAATAAGGCAAAATCACTTTGGTTGCCCAAGCATAAATTTGCTATGTCTCTCCAAGTTTCAATAAACATTTGGCATAATATTCTGACATGGAAAGGAAGGCTAGTTAATGGAGCTCTTCCCAGAGGGAATCAGCCGAAGTGGCCAAGTACTAACGATGAATAGATTGGTAGGGAAGAAGGACTAAAGCCATATAGTTCTTATTATATTTGAAAGCCAGAATTATTAATTGAGGAAATACAGAAAGCTTCGGCAGCTGCACAAAGCTCAGAAAGCTTTTCTGCTCAGTAGGACACTTTTTAGGTTTAGGCAGATTTACAAGATAGGTATGAAAAACAAGCACTGGAATAAAGCAAAACCACAACGTCATCTGTGAATTGGACTATAAGGCACATCAGGGGAGGAAAATGTAAATTGGGAGAAAAGCTGAAAAGCAATGGAGAAAAAGGAACTAAGCAGAGTAGTGTTGAATAAAACATCTTAAGTGGGGACTTTATAACAATAAAAAAGTGCAAGGAAAAGACTCAAAGAGTAAATATTTAAAGAAGAAAGGTGGGGAAGTAGTCTTCATTTCTTTCACAAACGTGTATGCTTCTGTAGAAAATACTTTGAAGACAAGAGAATTCTAAGACAATAAATGAACAAAATGTTGAACAACACAAGCTGAAAGATGTTGTGAACTCCAGCTAATCTGCAAATTTTACAGGCAATTCAAGCTGGGTTATAGTTATGTCCTGTTGGTTATTGTATTAGCCACAATGAGCAGAATACAATGATTATTGAACAGCTACCTCAGGCCATTCACCAGTTCAGCAAAGTACCTTATTGTAAGTTTTAAATATGAATTAAATGATGTTAAGAAAAAGAATCATTACTTAGCAGAGGATCACATGTTTTGCCTGCAGGAAATCACAAGTTCAGTCTGTGACATTTGTAGTCAAGGTTGGAAAAGAATACTGTTTGAAACTCAGACCTTTAGTGCAGAAAATATTGACCTAGATGAGCAAAGCATTTGACTCTATGTAGGGCACCTCTACTCTAAAAATCTATCCATATAGTTGTTGTAAGCTTAGATCTTGACAACTGATCAAAACACACTATTTTCAATTAATGCTATTTTTTCTAAGTTTTGAATATATTTCTTCATTAATTTGGGCTTTTAAAATTGATGTTTCAGCATGCAAATTCTTCCAAGGAGGCTTACAAAAACAACAATCACTATTAATAGACCAATAAATAATTTTTTAAAGGAAAGGGGGATCAGAAGTATTAGAATTTTAGGAAGGAAAAGGGGCAGTTTGACTGGAGAAGGATTGTAGGTGAAATGTACCAGCCATTTTCCTCTGTTATAAAATGTTTACCAAATGATGGCCCTGCAGTCTGAAGCAGGCCTTGATGTGGTAGAGACTAGTGAATTAGGTATTAGTGGGACTGCAAATTCACACCAGGATTTAGACCAGACTTTGAACATCTTTGGGATAGGATTCAGGACTTTGGATAACTTATTTGACATTCAGACTAAACCCAGAAAAGATTAATTATACTCCCAGTTGTTTGTTTGTTTGTTTGGAAATGACAGGGAACTATAGAAAGATAGGTAAAAAGAGGGTGTATCAGAAAGAGAAAAAACAGCTGAGGCTCTGACTTTGCTCACTGTAATATTTAGCTACATCCAGCCAATCTGTTGCTGTCACTGGGTGAATATTTCTACACTAGCAATTTAGGATGGTGTAGAAGTTGATTGGTTTTATGATGGCTAAACGTTTTGTCCAAGATTATAATTTTTTACATAGCAAAAAGTATGTTGCAAAATACAATGCTAGGGGGTGAGGGTTTTCCCACTATGGGACATTGTAAAAAAAAAATGGACAGTGAATGTAGGTTTTTACTACAAAAGTTCTACTTCTCAAAATCTTCCACAGTTCTCAAAACTGCCTGGTTTGAATTGTGATGAGTACAAAAAAGGTCTCCACAAATTTTGTGAACTTTTCGTGATGTGTTTTTTCTTCCCAACTAAAGTTGACCAGAGGTGAGCGAGGAACTCCAAATTCAATATCTATCAATTTCCAGTCCATCCCTAAAACATAGCAATAGGTGGCAAAAAATAACTTTGTCCTTACTTTATTAATCCATGTTAAAATCTTATTTTAAAATTTATGTAGAATTCTATTTAAAATGTTCTTAATGAGTCTACTGTCAAAGGTGAAACCTCATTTATTTAAAAGAGCATGCCCCCCTCCGCCCTGTGCTTTAAGAAGCCTTTCTGTCTGTCCCACCACACTCACAGCTACACCTGATGGAAATATGGAAGTCTTCACATGTTGGTCTATTATTCACAGTGTCTCCCTTACCAGAGAATTGGACTAGTGTTTGTACACCTTTTTGATAGGCAAGTAAAGACATTTCTGTTTCAAAGGGCAATTGATAACACTATGTAATACAGCTTTTGTCCCTGTGTTATAAATGTTATTTTCTAATTGGCTCTATTATAAAAACATGGAAAATATTTATTAAACTGCAAAAACATTGGTTTTGCAGGACATCCTGCCACACATTTTGCTATAGCTTTTCAATGAATAGCTGATAGAGTCTCAACCAATTCAACATAGTTTGTGGCAGCTACAAAAAAACGAAGTTTCTGGAGTATAACAACTACTTTCAAAGTAAGTAGTACCATACGATTAAAGAGGTAATAACACTTTCACACAGATATTGTTATTTTGTTGTGTAGTGTAATTGATTTATTGTATAAGATCTTATCCACATAAACAATGTGGCAGACTTTGCTATTTGTTGTCCTGTTGTTGTGGTTCAGCACCAACTTGATGGGAATGATGGGAATGGGAGTGAGGAGCGTGCAGATGGGATTGAGAATAGTGCAGATGTGGGCTCTCAGCTTTCTTCCCATGAATTTAGAGACAGGCAATTTAGAGACAGGTCTGTGTCTTCAATGTCTTCACAAGATCGGAATGTGGGTGATAAGACAGTTGCTGGGAAGCAAGGTCAGACGGTCGGTGGGATGCAAGGCCACGCAGGACAGGTGGTGCGAAGGAGTGCGTGGCTGGCAGAGAAGTGTTGACCTCATCTGTGGGAAAACTGCTCGTTAAGGCTTGTTTGATGTTTGCTGTTTTGCTGTGAAACGTATAAGTAATCTGCCTGGACAGGGATCCTGTGTTAGTTCAACGTTGCAATATGGCTTGCAGTAGCCCAGTTCGGGGCTAGGGATTTAGCAACGGCCTGCTTCGTGTAACCTTAAGCTGCTTCCTGGTTTGGGGCTTCTTGTTTTGCTTCATGTCTTCTGCTTAAACTTCAAAGGATTATATTGGACTTTTTACCTTGTAACCACTGAATTTTTTACTGCTTTTACTCTGATTGTTTCAATAAACTTTTTACCACTCAAGATTGGCTGGTTTTGTCAGAGAAAGCAAGGTGAATCTATTCTGAGGCACAACACCTGTTGTGTGTATTTAATGGTTTATGTTTCAACCGTTTTCTATTGTTTAATCTCTTTTAACTTTTGTAGTTTGGAAATGTTAACTATTTTTAATGTGCTGTATGCTGCTTTGAGTCTTGCAGTGGGAAACAGTAGGATAAAAGAAGATGGAGAAGACAACAAAGTCACATTACTGTCTTGATTCACAAACACACACAAGTTCAGGATGTTCAGAGTCAACCCGGATTGACTTTTCATGTTAATGGTTGATGATAACACATAAGGGGAAAATTTTTGCCTATGATGATATTGCTGTTGACCCTGTGATCAAAACAAAACAAAAGTTGTTATTCAATCATGGTGCTGAATGTGAAGGAATGAAAGAGACAAATATGGTTTGGCTATATTTAAATCCTTTTAAAAACTTATAATTTAGAATGATTGCTTGGCTGTTTTGTTTCAGGTGTTTCTAACTCTCTGATCTTAATGATTCCTGTCATATTTTAGTTTATCGTCAAACTTTTATCTTTCTGATTGTTTTTTTTTTTTTTACTTTTAACAGCATGAGATGTAATGTGTGCTATGGAATGCATGTTTGTTGTGAACAGAAGGAGTTTGGCAGTTGAGTATTTTTGTGAAGGAAGCAGGTTGTCAACTCCCTGCCAAGGTTGTCAACAATGTTCACTTCATCACCTCTTTGTATCTTAACAGCCTCACGTTGGTTTTCCTTTGACCCTGATTTGCAATCTTATATGGTAAAATATGATGGGCTTTTCAACTGGGCATTCAACAAGCTTTATGTTGTATTTGACAGCACAGTTCTGACATCTTAAGTCCATATTGCCTTGATATACTGAATGTAGTTTACCACAGCCTCTCTTGTCTAGGGACTGAAAATAGACATGCCTGAGGAGATATATGCTTTTCAAAAGAATTATTGGGAATGGTTCAGTAGGGATTCAATAAAATTTCTTTTTTATTGCCTGCCAAACCAGGCAGGACAGCATATATATGTGTGTGTGGAGGAGATGCTGTTATTGTGCTCCATGTGTTATTCATGGCTGGAGAGCTACACTTGGCTTGAACAGGCCAGCCTTTAAGAAATATTAGCAATAGCAATCTTGTGGTATTTTCAAAGAGGAGATGACATCTCAGATTTTACTAAAGGTTTGGAGCAGAATGTCAGCATCCTAAGCTCCAGGATACATTTATTGCACTGATTTTTAGATCCTTAGATATTGTAAGAACTGCAGCAACATTGGCTGAAATTCTCCACCACCTACTTTATTACATATTCTTAACTAAGCAGAATCTTCTGGCCTGGCTAGCTTACTTTACTGGACACCAGCTTCACTAGCAGAAAGTTATTCATTCCACTTCTGATCAGGAAATAGGGGGATGATGTTTTCATCCACCAATACAAGTAAGCTAGGATATGATAAGAAATTTTTGACAGGGATCCTATTTCTGACTTGCTTGTGTGTGGGCTGTGTCGGGTGTGTGTGTGTGTTATTCACCTGTACATTGATCATCAACAAACAGACCTCCTTCTCTTGGCATGGGTAAAACTCAGTAAATAAGGTTTGGGAAGGCTGTTGTGAACAAGGCAATCATGACAAGGTCTAGACCACTGCTTCTTAAACTGGGGGCCCTGATGGCAAATGGGGTCTCCTTCGCTCAATGTTGAGATCATTTAAAAAATCATTAGTAAAGGGTATTGTTGAAGGTTTTCATGGCCAGAATCACTGGGTTGTTATAGTTTTTTTGGGCTATAAAGCCATGTACTAGACGTATTCTCTCCTGACGTTTTGCCTGCATCTATGGCAGACATCCTCAGAGGTTGTGAGGTCTGTAAAAGGTTTTTGGACACCACACATTTCCACAAATCTATTAGCAACAACATATGGTGTTAATAGAGGACTCTGCAGAAAATGCTTCAGCCATATTCCACAAAAAAGGAGATCAGCCTGTTTAGCAAGCCCTGCAAATGCTGATTTGTTGTCAGTAAATGTTTGATTTATTTAACTAAATAAATAATAAATACATAAATTTTATTTATATCCCACACCCCCTCTCTCCCCAAAGGGATTCAGGGGGGTTCACAACATAAAAAACATTATATACTTGAGGTCAAATAAAATTTTCTGAAAAACAATCACAAGTGTGAAAAGTTTAAGAAGCCCCAATCTAGACTGCCTAGGGGATGTGAATTCAGCACAGTTATGAATGGTAACTCCAGGTTACGCATTCATAATTGTAATTCTGAATGCCAGCCTTTGTTGCTACAAGATATAGCATTTTTGAATAGCTGCTATTTAATTGTAATAGTTAAAACTATTGAAAAACTCAGCACCAACCAACTCACATTTTCCAAATTCTAACTATGCTTGTATAGAGTTCCTCTACGAAGGTGGAGAAGATCGGGATATAAAAGTTTTAAATAAATAAATAATAATAAATATGTCTGTGTCGGACTGCAAAGCTTCTTTTTCTTAATGTGTAAAAATATATCAATTTTCTGTGTCCATTTTAATGTACACTTTATGTAGATCTTGCATATTAAAAATAATACAATTAAAGGACATTAAATATAAACAATGCTCTAATTAGATTAGATAATATTGTATTAGATAAGAGCACCCCTAGAGCAATAAACTACAATATCAGCGATGACTCTTGGCCAGAGTTAGATTACTGCCAGAATGAAAAGTGAAACCTTGGGAGGTATGCCGTTATTTTATGTAGTAGTTTTATATTGTTGCTCTGTTATATCGTACTTATTTATTTTTTATGCAAATGGTCTATGGTCAGAGCATTAATAAACTATTATTACTACACTTTATTTATACTGGGGTAAGCAGCTGTGGAGAATAGATTACAATATTAATGCCTCATAATTCCCCTGTAGGTTGCACTGCTGAATCTTGTCCCCATTTTGGCAATGCAAGGATATTTAAGGATTTATATTTCCCACCTCCAATGCATACACATTTTATGTGCCTTTATTTTCTACACATTTTCCCTAGAGGCAAAACTGGTTGTGTTTTTTTACCCCCAGTTACATTTAGGAGATTGCTCTATTTTTTTAAAGCGTGTGTTTTTATATATATAGTACAAAAATGTATGATTTTTTCCAGGGAAACTAAGGTAATTGTTTTCCATCCATATATATATATATATATATATATATATATATATATGGGCTGTCCAAACACAGAAAAATTTGTTTCTAAACTCGATTCGTTTTTAGGGTTTTTTGCGTTTCGTTATTTAACAGAATTCTGAAATTTTCCTTAAAAAAAGTTCGATATTTACAAAATTTCGGAAATCATAAAACCATTACGAAACAATTACGAATCAATTACGAATCAATTCGTTAATGGCGGCCGCGATCGCGCAATACGCTAAAAAAACTTCTGAAGCTTCCCTCTCCCTCTGTTGTTGACTGTTGATGTGATAATTATATTTTTTTTCACTGAGAAAACAAACAGCAACCCTAAAACTTGCACCAGACATGCGGAAATAATAACGAAACATTTACGAATCAATAACAAATCAATAATGAATCAATAACGAATCAATTCCGAAACAATTACGAAATGAATTGGAAAAATTCATTTCGTTTTTTAGTTGCTCCTGAATGGTTCAATATCGCTTCGTTATCAAAAAAATTAACGAATTTTTAACGAATTACGAAATTACGAAACGAAACCGCCCAGCCCTAATATATATATATATATATATATATATATATATATATATATATATATAAGTGAGGGAGGGAGGGAGAGAGTTAAGGTTTCACCTGACATTAAGTCTAGTCGTGTCCAACTGGGGTGGGTGATGGTACTCATCTCCATTTCTATGCTGGAGAGCAGGCATTGTCCATAGACACCTCCAAGGTTATATGGCCAGGATGACTGCATGGAGCGCTCTTACTTTCCCGTGGAAGTGGTATCTATTGATCTACTCACATTTACATGTTTTCAAACTGCTAGGTTGGTAGAAGCTGAGGCTAACAGCAGGAGTTCACTTCGCTCCCCAGATCTGAACCTCCAACCTTTCAGCCAGCAAGTTCAGCAGCTCAGCAGTTTAACTGCTGTGACACCAGGTCTCTCGCTCTCTCTCTCTCTCTCTCTCTATATATATATATATATATAGAGAGAGAGAGTTATTATTACTTATAAAGTGCAAAGAAACTGGCTATAGAGCACTATTCACACACATATTCTAAAATGTCTATCTGCCATTCCAGCAGGCAGTAGGTATAGTAAAAAGCAGAACCATGCTACCAGTCTTATTGAAAGACAACTAATTCTCCTATCATCTCCCTTTTCGTTGTGCTGTTTTAAACAGAAATGTTTATCAAGGGACTTGCTTTGATTGATTGTATGCTATTTACTTTAGGAGGATTTCTGAGTGAAGAGTGGGGTGCTTAAAATAAATAAATAAATAAATAAATAAGAAATGCCTGTCACACAGAATGAGAGGATGTCCCAGAATCTTCCTTAAATGACACCTCTAGTGTTCTCTCCATTTTAAAATGTACTTTCAGGAGTTCAGAAATTGGTACATCACACACAAGAGGCTTCACCGCAAGAGTGGCCTCTGACAGGTTTAAATTATAATGCTTGAAACAGCCGAATCAATAGGATGGCAACAAATCTTTACCCTCTCAGAAAAGAACCCCAAGTCTAATGACAGAGGGAGTGGTTCAGTCAGTGTGTGTCTTTCATTTTGTCTGTTAATATCTCAAGATACATTGGCAACATACACAGACTAACAGATCCTTTTATCATTATTTCCCCTCAAACAACCTAAAGCATTTTAGAAAATTGGATTTGTCAACATTATTGAGTTCTGTGACCAAACATGCCACAAATTGAGGTGAAAAATGATAAGCATGAGTTCTCCAGGTCCTAAGGGAGGGGTGGAAGCCCTGTGGTATCCAAATTCATGATAAAGATGTTTTGTAGCTCAAATTTGAGCACAACAGCCACACAGACCTATTATTCATAGCAAGATTGTACAGGCCACATCTAATTTTGGTTACAAGAAGATGGCTGTTCTTTCAGGTTCTTTGTTGAAATAGCCACGAAAGAAGAATACAGGACACCACAAATGGAAAACTTCCAGAGACCAAAGGGACACATTAGTATTCTTGAACCCCACCACACTTCTGTTAAGTTTCACCTGCTGTCACTGCAGGATTGCAAACAAAATCCATGGCAAATATCTTTTTAAAAAAGGAAATAAAGAAATAGTCACAGCAAAATAGGTAGCAACAGTTTCATCAGAAAATATGCAAAATATAGCCTCTCTCAACCAATTTCCTACAATTCTGACTACAATTCTGAGTCTCGTATGCTACTAAAAGCTAAATATGAGTATGATGTCCTGGTTCTAAACAACATATGACAGGTGAATCCTTTGTTAACAGCTCTCCATTGTATCTACTTGTGGAATCTCTAGTATATAGTCTTGTTCCAAATGTCACAGCAGTTGAAATAAACAGGATCAAAGCTACATTATCATATCAGGAGCCTGGGCATTTAGCAAACAGCAAAAGCAGTGGGTTGGGAGGAATTGACTTACAATAGAGTAAGAGCTTTTCTATTACCTTCCTCTGAAATATAGCCCAGAACATCTGGTAGTCATTGCTGGTCCAAGAATGTTAGGCTTCATGCAGCTTACCTTCCAAGATCAGACCAGATCTGGTTCCTTTATGGTGTTTAGGCTTCTTGCTTTACTCAAATCACTTATCTAAAATTCTAGTGAAGGGTTAAAAATGGGGGAAATGCCTTTAAAATGACAGTGATGTGTAAAAATGTGTAAACAGCTATTGTCTGTTATGCCCAGTAGTTCCCAATGCTATCAATCTAGGAGGAGGAGGAGGAGGAGGAGGAGGAGGAGGAGGAGGAGGAAGAAGAGGAATAAAAAGAGGAATAATAATAAGAAGAGGAATAAGATGAGGAAGAGGAAGAAGAAGAGGAGGAGGAGGAGGAGGAGGAAGGGGAAAAGGGGGAAGAGGAGGAAGAGGAATAAGAAGAGGAATAAGAAGAGGAATAATAAGAAGAAAAAGAGGAAGAGGAAGAGGAAGAAGAAGAAGACAACTTCATTTATAACCTGCCCTCTCTCAGGGCAGTTCTATAACTGTTTGCAGACTCTGTTTTGGGTATGAAAAATGCATAGGTATGATTTGCCTTCTGTTTGATTTCTGCAAATTTCTTTTTTTGCTGTTTATTATTAGTAGACTTATAACAGCTTGTGAATGAGCTCTATTTGAGGGTAAAGTTTTATCTGTGTAAAAAGAGTAAATAACAGTGAAATGCTAGCAAAATCAAGCTTAACTAACTCGCCATTTTCCCCAATTGCAGCTCTGATTCTGATCATTTTCATTTTTAAAAAATCACAATAACATAGGGTTGGAAATTAACAGTAATATTAACTTGTTTGTATTTTGTTAACCAGAAATGTATTATGATGTTTCCTAATACTGCAAAATTCCAGATAGTTTTCTCTTCGTTTTGCAAGCTCAATAACATTCTACCCATCAAACATGAGAACAATTAATTTTGGGAAGCTTTTTTGTGTTACTAGTTCCCCTTTTCTTATCTAAACAATAAACGCATATCTATATCATATGTCAATTGTGCCAGTGAAGCATCTGACACTGATTGACTTACCACTAAATAGTAACCATGTCAAAAAATCTGTAATGACCTAGGTTTAAATATGAATATGTTCAGCTCATAAACATTTGTCATCAGAAGAAGTGAAACAAAGTATCAGTATGCTAAGTATGTAGCATACTGTGGTTTGAAAGATAGTCTTTAGTTTTGACACCCACTGTGTGAATTTGGAATACCTTTTTCTCTGATATTCAACATCCTCAAAATAATCATAATCAAAATCATTGCTTGAATTTGCTAGTGTGGCCTGTATTCTCCATCCTATAATTTGTTTCATTTTCAACTGAGATATTGTATCTGAATTCAGTTTATTGTATTTACAGAAAATCCCCAAACTACAAACAAGAAAGCATCATAATAACTGTCCAATCCAACTCCTTCCAGTGGAGTCATTCTGAGAGATTTAAGGAGAAATCAAGCAGTTCCCAAGTTATGAACCTGATAGATTCTGTAGGTTTGTTCTTAAGTTGAATTTGTATGTAAGTCAGAACAGGTACATTTTTAAGTATAAATCCAGTAAAAAAATGTAAGTTTTAGCTTTGGATAGCATAGGGGTTAATGCCTTTGTGGTGTTTGTTTTACTGTCTGTACCCCTGTTTAGAACATTGAATACTATCCAACTTCAAAACCAGTACAATCTTCCCATGGGTGAACTACCCGAATCTCAAAAGCTGCATATGAACAAATTGTTAGTTCCTCACTAAACTAGAAATCCTAAGCAGTGGCAGACAGGCCAGGATGTCAGTTTGCCCAATAGTGAGAGCCCCCTTAAACATTAGACAATATGTAAAAATATATGACATTTTAGAAGCTTGAAAATGTAATAGAAGTTCAAGTATGATTACTGTATGCAACTAACATTTATGTTGTATTACTATCTTAATGAAAACTTAACAATAAAATCATTATAGTTATTGGTGGTGATTATCCCTTTATCTCCTGGCAACCAATATTTTAGACCCAGTCTGCTACCGATCCTAGGATTTTGTAGCATGATAGTTAAAATGGTGCCATGCTGTTCTAGTAGTATATATTCTCCAAGAAGCCTGAAGCAGTAGGAAGATCTAGAGACAGAGGAAGAATGCTATACAAAATCACACTGCATGGACAGTGGTGTAATCTGTCTTTCAGAGAAACTTGTCCATCATGAGTGATCTTCCCATTGGGGAGCCACTGCTAAGCTTCTGACAAACTCCACAAGGTTCCCGGAACACTGAAAACCTTTGCTTTAGGTGAAAGTCAGTGGCAATACTCAGCTTAGTTATCCGTGCTGTTAAACCCAGAAACTGACTTTAAACTAATTTGGTCAGTAGGACTGAAAAGGCTTTTCTGTGTACATTTTGCTTCCCTGAGATGCTGATTGGTCTTCTAGTGCATAAACTGTTATGTTCAGCTGGATTCAGGTTTTAACTCTTGGCACAGACATTATTCTTTGATTAAGGAATAAAGAGCTGGTAGGGGGCAGAAGCATTGTTGAAAAGCTGCACAACTCTAGGAGACTGAAGGTAATTCATCTGTTTTAATTTGTTCTCTTGTTCACTCAGAATTTAATTCTTCTGCTGAATGTGGCAATACTGAAAGGTCAGTGGATTTATCTACAATGGAACCTTAAGGGGATTTGGCATCCTTTTTATCTTAGCAATTTTTCCTTCTAAAAGAAATGACAGGTGGTAATTTTCAAGTATCCATATGACATTTCTGTGACCTGTGGCAAACAAGGTCAATAGGCAAGTCTGGGATCATAGGAAAATGCTTCTAATTCAGGAACAATAAAGAATTTTGTCAAAGGGAATTCTATAGGATATCTCACAATATCTAGACAAAGAGTGATTTCTTTTTTTTAAAAAAAAAAATTAAGCCAACTCTGTCTTAATATGCAGTGGGGACTAATCGTATGCCAGATGTGTTTTGTGAATAAGAAAGGTTTAATTCAGTGAAATTCTTATATCCCTCTCATTTTAATAACACCACTGTTTATCTACAGTGCTCTGGAGGAGAACTTGTAACACCATGGTCTCACTGTTGGGGAATTCTGGGAGCTGTTCGTCAAAATGTTTTACTTTTCCAAGTTTGTTCAATAAACTACCCACCTCCCTCTTTCTTTTGCATGGGCATGGGCAATTACCTACCTCCCGCCACAGAGCCTAAAAAGGACAAACACACAATATTGGGATAATAAAAGGTCACAACCTGTTTATTGATTACAAATAAGAAACAAGGTTGGCCACCATTCACCGGTCCCAGACCAGGGATCGGACAACCCATTGCTGACTAATAGCACTTAACCATGCCAGGGGGTGCTTCTGTTACTGACCAGCACAATACTGGGACACCGTTACTGCTGTAGCCCTGCTAAGCCACCAGATGCTCTGCTCCCGCCAATGTGGGGGTATTAAGCAAACTACATCCAGGGCCAATGCTACCCACCTTCAAGTTGTGACAAAGGAACAAAACTAAAAAAAAAACCCATCAAGCAACAAAACATATATGATGGTGGGGGTTGGGCTGGGACAACCATAAGGCGCACTGGTGGGAAGTGGCCTGGCATAACCTTTAATAGGCTGCTGGCAGATACCCCGGCAGCTGACCCCAGCCAATCAGGGGGTGGGGCAGAACCCACTGCTGATTGGACAGCCAGTTATATGGTGGGAAACATTTCCAGAGCAGGTGGTTCCTGGGAAGAAGGAACGTATTATACTCAAGTAAATGAAGTAATATAAAACCCATGTCAGTACATTTAAGACAGGGCCTAGCCCTTTACAACTATAAAATATTCAAGGAAATACGTGGAACTTTATATATAGGCTTCCAATGGTGTCCCATTTGAGTAAGACTTCCAACACTTAATTTCAACAGCATGATAGTTTGGGAGTAGGTATTGGTAGTAGGAATATAATGAACAAGACACTATTTTCTTCACCAGAATCAAGCGCATTATGACTCCCCTCCCCTTCCCTGAAATAAATGGTGAACAAACCTGGGTTTTTTTTAATATTAAATAAGTTTTTAAAAGGAGCATTAATAAATAGTTTTTCTATTCCTGGAGCCAAGTTGATCTGATATTATTTTCTTTAATAACAGTATGCTTTTTGAACAATCTGTAATGGAGCAAAATTAAGAAATATCTTAGTGTGATTAGTACAAAAAGTGAATTAACTTCCAGAAAGTATCTCCTGAAATGCCTGAACAATATTATCTGGGTACATTCATGTGTGATGAAATTTGTAATTGGATATCAGTACAATATATAATGACATTTGTGTAAATCTGATTGTTCTTTCACTGGTTCTCGGGGGGGGGGGGGGATCTCTGAGGTTTATCAATGAGACGAGGTGGACGAACCCATCAGTTTTCCTTTTCGATTTGAACAAAATTTAAGTTTTGTCCATAGCAATTATGGAGACTTTTGCGAATGATAACAATGCTAGTATTAGCAAATCTCATCACTATACAAGATATAGATAGACATATAAAATGTGAGTATGAATGTAACTTTGAGCAATTAGTGCTCACATCTTCTAACCAGGTGATCTAAAATAAAGAAAAAGGAGCCTTGATGTTTGGGGGCATCTAAAGATCTATAAATCTCCACACTCTAAAAAATTGGCTACTTTGAACCCCTTACGTAAATCAGGGTACAATACTTTACTGCTGTTTGGTTCAAGTCATTTCTGAATTTTGATGATCCTCTGGTGATCACATTTCATGGTTTTCTTGACAAAATTAGTTCAGAGGAGGTTTGTCACTTTCCACCTCTGAGGCTGATAGACTGTGAATTAGCCAAGGTCACTCAGTTGGTTCTGATGGCCAACTAGGACTACAGGAATAAATTCTATTAAATCAAAAGAGAAAATGTATGGAGTGGAGAAGATTAACCATATACACAATAGTTCTATGGAAGCCCTGTTTCTTTAGGTTTCAATCTATGTCTAGTGCCAATATATAGCATCAGCTTTCTGTTTCTACCTCATTTCCACTGAAAATGAGACTGAAGACAAAGATTTGACTTCTTCAGTTTTATTTGGTTGGGCCTTTAGGGAGTTTCATTGTCATGACAGAACTTGATGCTTGATACAAAGCACCCAGAGGACTTTCTATTTCTAGCTGCCGCAGTGAGCATGAGATGATATGGAGTCTCAGCTGAGTCATGTAGATGACTAAGTTGATGTCTGTTGATGTCTTCTCATCTAACTCTCTCCTGACCATAGCACTCACCATAGTCAAAAACAACAAAAATGTAAAGAGTATTTGGGAAAAGTCTCGACCTCAATGAATGTCAGCTTCTCAACATTAAAAGAAATCTTGCTGCCTGCTGAGTAAAGTCATGTATCCTTAAAAGTTCGTATTACAAGTGTGAAAATCAAGGTGCTTTTTCTGTTATAAGACATAGTACTTCCCTCTGAAAAGATCTTTTGCAATCTATGCAGATGAGTAGGAAATCTATGCAAAGTCTGACAAACTCTAACCTTGGAATTTGCATTTATTTTAGACATTTTGTGTGCCTGATACGCTGTTATGTCAGAAAAGTTTTCATTATGGCAAGAAAAGGACACAGAAAACACCTTATGTGAACTTTTTCCTACCTGATTTCTGCACTATTTTTCTCCAATAAATTACAATGTTCTTTGCTGCAATATATTCTGTTGAACCTGGGGCTTTTGTGAGTGAAGTGGAGGTTGGTGAACTATACCTTCCAAAATCCAGGGTTACCCCTCCCCCCAAACCCGTCTAGTATTTTCTGTTGGTCATGTGGTGTCTGTGTGTCAAGTTTGGTCCATAGCTATTGTTACTAGAAGTGGGGGGGGGGGCATCTTGGAAAATAAATAAAACACACATAGGTAATACATACAAAAAAACATTGACTTCTATTAGATATAGATACTGATTACAGTTTTTTTCTTGCTTTTCTCCCCATAGGAACTCACCACTCTAGATCAGACTCAGGACAATTGGTCAGTGCATTTTTGTCCTAGCAAGTGTTCCCAAGTGTATGTGTACATACACAGAGAGAGGGGGGGGGGAGGGGGAGGTTCTAAGATATGTATGAATACTCTTATTCATAGAGATCTCCAAACCTCTGTGTATATTTATACACACAGAGAGAGGGGGGGCACACACACCCCCGTGTGTTGGGTGAGCAACTGGAGTGGGGGTGGGGTAAACTTTGGCTTTTGTAGATAGAGGAAGAAAATACCAATGTCCATAGTGAACAGAAAAATTCATACAGAAGCATAAAGCAGAGGTCCTCAAACTTTTTAAACAGAGGGCCAGGTCGCTGTCCCTCAAACTGTTGGAGGGCCGGATTATAACTTGAAAAAACAAACAAACATGAATTCCTATGCACACTGGACATATCTTATTTGTAGGGCAAAAACCACGTAAAAACAATACAATAATTAAAATGAACAATTTTAACAAATATATGCTTATTAGTATTTCAATGGGAAGTGTGGGCCTGCTTTCGGCTGATGAGATAGGATTGTTGTTGTTTATTTTATTTATTTATTTATTTATTTATTTATTTATCATGCATTTCTACCCCGCCCTTCTCAACCCCCGAGGGGGGACTCAGGGCAGCTTACAAAAGGCACAATTCGATGCCTACACGTTGTTGTTGTTGTGTGTCATTTCAGACTTAGGTTGACTCAGAGCGAGGGCCGGGTAAATGACCTTGGAGGGCCGCATCTGGCCCCCGGGCCTTAGTTTGAGGACCCCTGGCATAAAGCATGTCAGTCACCAAATGTTCCATAACTTTTCTTCCGCAACTTTACTTTCATGGTAAAAGAGGGAAGGGTACACAGGCACTGCTAAAAAAGAATAAGAGTATCATGACCAGGAATCACTGGAAATCAGCAGTGGATCTCCTGAAATGGTGTGGCGATCAGTTGTTTCACAAAGTTTCTTTCTTCTAATTCCATGGAAAATAAAGTACACAAATGCATTTAAATAATATTTTGGAGTTTAATTTTCAAGAAAGTGCACGGGAAACTTAATGCCTAATATGCATGCTATTCAATTTTGTGATAGAATATTTTGACTATATGCAACACACAACAAAAAGAGAAGAAAAACCACAGGGAACGTCTATGCTGTGTGTGCACACACTGTGCTGAGGAAGCAAACTTGAGCTATCTGAAGGTTTCTTTTCCTCCTATACAGCAGGAGCTTCCCTCTAGCTAGGAAAACATTTGTGCAGTTGTCTTTGAAATTGAATCACTCCAGGGAAATAAAATGGTATAAATTAAATTATTGGGAAGAGGAGATGGATAGACTCAGTTCAATTCAGTGATACTTTAGTAGCATGCCAAGCTAAACAAGCACATAATATAAGAAAAGGGCAATCCTTCTCAGATTCGATCAGGAGTAGGTATAACTCACTATGCTGGCATCGAATACTGTGATTTGAGACAGATGCCCTTGGGATTACTAAAATTGGTACTTTGCAGATCTAAAATACAGTTTGGGAAACTTACCAAACTTCAATCCAAGCTCATAAAGTTCATCTGCCTCCACTCAGTAGTATACAGAACATGGCATACTTGTTTAAAATTGCTTTTCCACTTCGTAAATAATTGATCTGCTCTGCTCAGCGCATTTTTTAAACAAAGGGATAATTGTGGTGGGAAAGTGATTTTTCAACAATTTAGAAAGATTAGCCAGTATTTTGGTCAATAAGAGGGATTGGAAAAGGGGGAACTCTAAAAAAAATGTTCTCCAAACAATCCAGTTTATAAATTCCTTTTCCCCTTCTTTCAGCCACCCCAGAGAAGGCTAGGGGGAGGAAAAAAAAACCCTGCAGTCTGTCCTTTCCATGTACAGGCAGTCCCTGAGTTGCAACCATGCTACTTACAAAAACAATCCTTGTTAAGAACGGGGCGAGACAACAGGAAGTGAGAGAAATCCACCCCAAGAAAGGAAAATTTAGTCCTGAAAGAGTTATCATGGGAGAAAGGAAGGCACTTCCAGGCAGTGTTAAAATTTGGATTTTAAAAGTGGGGCAAACAATCCGCATACCTGACAGCAAGTCAGTCCAAGGAAATGCTCCCCTCGCTGTCCTCAGGCCTTCCTTTGAAGCGGATCTAGATGGAGGGTGGATGGAGGGCATCTGACGGAAGCTTTTTTAAAAAATCTCTTCCAGATGTTCTGGGCCTCATATGCACTCATATGGAGATCCCAAAGTACACACAACCAGATTTCTTATTCTCTTAACTCTACTCTAGATTCAAGCTCTGTTCAATGTTGTAAAGATCTAAAGAAGGGGATGGTTGCAGAGAGTTCTAATTGTTTTCCAATTGTTCTTCCCTTTACTCATGTGTGTGTCTATGGATCCTTTTTTGACATCCTGATCAGCTGTTTTAAGTTTTTAAAATGGCAGTCCACACAGGGGGATGGGAAGGAAATCACATGTTTTATGTGTCTAGTACTGGGAGTAAGCTCTATTGAGTTCTATGGCTCCTGCAACACTTTAAAAAAAGATGCCTAGGATTGTCATGCACATCTTTTTTTTTCTTTTGGCATGGTCTTAATATAATTTTATTGAATAATCATATGTTATAACTATAAATTAATTTCACAGCCAAACTCTCATTTCTTCATGCATTGCTTAATATGCAGCCACATGAAGGAAGTGACCTCTGGCTTTAGAAACAGGATATGAATCTCTGACAATAGTGGTCCTTGGATCTTATGGCCTGGTAAAAGAATAAAGACGTACATCATCAATTTAAATTTTAAAACCCTCTAGATTAATTATTCTATTGATATATGGGGTTGGAGCAAACTCAGCACAGTGAAGCAGGCTCTAAGCCATAATGGGAGCTCATAAAGCTAGAATTAATCAGCTATTTCCAATAACTGTATGCTCAGAAGAATAGACCTTTGCCCAATAATAAATTAATCAACTCATTATTAGTTGTCAGTAAGCCTTGATTATTGTACCACAGTAAGGAATAATTCACAGCTGGGAATCTAGAAATGGCTTGTGTGGAACAAATAAAATATTCACCTTCATGTGTTAAAACCCATGTGTTAATATACTAGTTGCACTATACACTTTATTACAATATGTTAAGGCAGTAGGGCAAACCTTGACTTCACAGACAAAAAGAAGGTTTGAGAGTTATCATAAAGCTGCTTAATATATTTAACATAAGGAGGCATTTTAAAAGGCTAAGTGAAATATGGAAGTACATCTAAGTTTTAGGCTTCTAATAGTATGGGGAAGAAACAAAAGCTCTACAGACTTTAAGCTCTACCTTTATCCAGGTATTTAAAACATCAAAGATAATTAATGGGCTAGTGAAATGGCCCTGGATTATCCATTCCATCTCTTTCTGCACTGTGAATGAAATCTGGTTAGCAACAGTAACAACTGCATTTGGGTCAATGTACTTGTAATTTTTCCCACAATCAAGGACTTTAGGTGATTGGGATTCCTAGTTGTAGGAAGAATTGGAACTATGATCAGTTGGGTCCAGTAGTAACTGTCTTCAGAGAACGGTAGAGAAGGTATAGTCAGGAAATCTAACTATACATATTATTTTTATACATACTGCATATACCCATGTATAAACGTAATAATTTTTGTCACACAACCGACCCAAAAAGCTTGATGTTGATGCAAATATTTCCCCTTAAGTCATTTTTAAAAGGAACTTCCCCTTTTCTGAGTAGTATGGCAAAATGCCTTTTTTAATTCCGATGTTCTGATGTGCCTTTCCAGAGTAGGAACCCTCCAACAACAAGTTCCAAAAGCACTTTACTAGAATTAAGATTGCTGCACACTGCACACTGCACTTACCCCATAATCTTTACATACCACCTGTCACGTCAGCACTTTTAATCTGTACCCATTACTCTGGCCCGGCCCAGTTTTATTGTGTCTTGGTGTATTGTTTATTGCTTGTTTGTCTTAATATTGCTTTAATTGTTTTTAATTTGCTTAGGTTGTGTATTGTTATGTTATGTTTTGAGGCCTTGGCCTTTGTAAGCCGCACCGAGTCCTTTGGGAGATGCTAGGTAAAGGTAAAGGTAGTCCCCTGACATTAAGTCCAGTAATGTCTGAATCTGGGGTGTGGTGCTCATCTCCATTTCTAAGCCGAAGAGCCAGTGTTATCCATAGACACCTCCAAGGTCATGTGGCTGGCATGACTGCATGGAGCGCCGTTACCTTCCCGCCGGAGCAGTACCTATTGATCTACTCACATTTGCCTGTTTTCGAACTGCTAGGTTGGCCGAAGCTAGGGCTGACAGCGGAAGCTCACGTTGCTCCCCGGAATCGAACCTGTGACCTTTCAATCAACAAGCTCAGCAGCTCAGTGCTTTAACCCACTGCGCCACCGGGGGCTCCACTGCGCCACCGGGAGATGCTAGCAGGGTACAAATAATGATAATAATAATAATAATAATAATAATAATAATAATAATAATACTTAAATCAAGAAATTAACAATGGCGGTGGCCAAGTGGGCTGCCCCCCCTGAGATGGTGCAGGCACTTTCCTCTCTCCACTGCAAGACCCCAACTTATCTACAGGTCATGTCACAATCCATAACTTTTATCTCACACCTTGCTCTCAACTTATACACAAGGTCAGCTTATAGACAAGTATCTGTGGTAGATGATATAGAATAGAATAACTTCATTGCCATTCTACATCATACAATAAAATTAAATACCATCCCCAACCACATTATATATGTACAAACTGAAAAACAAAGCACCCATCCTTCCACATTCTGTGACACTTGTGTAACAATACTTAGTGGGGAAAATGCTTTAAATATGTTTAAAATTTTGGGAAAGGCAGTCATTTCCATGAAAGAATGGGAGCAGAGTCTTAAAACCTAACATAGAAACTAGAAGAACAAGTATGCTTGTGGAACTTCAAGGAACAGAAACAAAAAATACTGGTAATTTTGTCTCCTGCTGGATTGTAGCGGATTGACAATTATCTTTTAAAATATCTCCCAGTTAAATATACTTATGTATGCTCTGCACTTCAGTAAAAAGTGCTTCTTACAATAATGAAGGAAATGTTAGAGAGGTCACAATTTTATTTCATTTTATTTCAAAACTACTAATGCCATAGTTAATCATTTCATTTTAATTCCACTTGCACTTTGGAACAATAGTAGCCTTAAGTCATAATTGCATGCCCTTTAGCTTACAATCTTACTAACTAAAATATTGCCAGCATTGGCAATTAATCAACCAAGCATTAGCCAGAGATTTAAACCTACTCAGGGCAGACAAATAGCAACACTTTCTGAGAAACTAGAAAAATACATTATATTTAGCCAGTTACGACCTCATCACAAAGGCCAGATGAAACGTCCTGATTTGCCCCGCTGACAAAGTGGGCAGTGGGGCGAATCCATCACCCTGCACACCACTCTCTTTTGGTGACACTTTCCCACACATGGGAAGTGTTGCCCTCCCAGGCAGGACCCGTGTTGGCTCCACTGGCAGGCTCCCATGTTGTGAGAGAAGTACTACCCAAGGATGCTCAAACTGCCCTGTCTGATGAGGCTCTTACTTTAGTTTTAATTACTTCTGTTCATCAATCGTAACAGTTCAACTAGTTATGACTGTAGCTTCAGAAAGCCAACAGAGAAGAATGAGTGGGTTTTGTATCACAAGGCAGCAGTTTATAGTATTCATGTTCCTTAAACAGTCATTTAATCACCTTCAAGAAATGAAAAAGCAACTGTTTACTTCTAACTGCACACTATATTACTAATGGCTATCAGCTATTCCTAGTTTATCAAATTCTAAGTATGAATTATTACTTTTCTAAAGTAACTTTATGAAGTCTGTTTCTAACCCTTGAAGACAATTTAAGAGTTCAGGATTAAGAAGAGTTTATAGAAAATATGTTGAGTATAGAAAAATATATTGGAATAAGTCACAAAATCCTTACTCATAGTTTGGCTGGACAACCTAAGCTAGAGGGCTCAAACAAGGAACATTTAAGGGCAAAATACTCAATTCTGTCAACAGACTTTCTGAGTAAATAGCAATGTGTGCAGAATTCAGTGGAAGCTGCAGCTGGTGAACACTGATAAGGAATTGACCCTGAGCAAAGTCTTCAGCTTGCAGGTCCTTATCTTTTTCTCAGAACATAACTGACTTGACACTCTGTGTTAGGCTCACAATCTGTAGCCCTTCCTTGTAATTTTGCTGACTGCATTTTGCTGAGTTCACAATGCAAAATCTATTGCAAAGTCTAATGTCTCTCAAATAGAGTTTATGTGGTCACTCACCAGGTTCACTGGACACTTTCAGTGCTGATCTCTTGAGAGCAATTCTTGCTTTAACATGGGAGAAAGCATTAATATGTGAACATTTAGTGATGTATGTACAAGTTGGATGTCTTCTACATTTTTGGTTGAAATTATTGTAGTGATGATGGTAATGGTTTTTATTTATATCTCACTTTTCTCGTGAGATTAGGATTCAAGGCAGCTTGTAAATTAACATGTTAAAAACCTACAAAAGGCTGACATTACAATAAAATCAATTGATGGTGCTATATAAACAATAACAATGGAGCAATTAATGGTGTGAGATATAATTGTCCCTTTGTTTTATTCTCAAAGGATGAAATGGGTAATTTCAGCTGTTTTCTTCTCCTCTACTGTATTTTCTTTTCCTTAAAAAACACAAAATGATCCCAGAATGAAAGAGAGATGTTTTCTGCATTTGCTATATACTGTACATTGTACATTAGTTTTAGACTCTGCTGTCACATCACCACATACTTTTCGAAGTGCAAACACTCCATATATTGTAACAACCTCAGGTGTTGGAAAGTCATATGCACCTCCCAAAAGTGAAGTGGTTAAGCACAGCAGATTTCCTGAGGTTACAAATGCAGAAATATTGTGGTTGTTGATGCAGAAACATCACTAACTATGCAGAATACTAGTTACTATTTTTAGTAATAGTGTATCTATGTAAACTAAATTGGTTGCAGTTTTATGTGATCTTTAGCATACTCTGCCAAAAAGTGCTGGTGCCTTGCCAAATGGCATTGTGTTATGGATGGTGAAGTGGTGTCAAGCTGCATTAATTCAATTGTGTATATGCACCCTGAATCTAAGAAGCTTTAAAATGCTGTTGAGGTTAGATTTCAAGATTAAATACTCTAAACCCCTATGGCAACCTCCCCTAGTAGAACATTATGATGAACAATGACACCATCATTATTATATTTATGATCTTGATTACAATAATGATTATTACATTACAAAATCTTCTGGCTCAGTTGGACTAGTTACTTTGTAGGGCTTGCCTTGAACTGTTTGCTTTAACATATTTCCATTGGTTGCAAACACTTTCAGATAAAATTCAAGCGTTCAGTATATTTGCATAATCAGCCCAGAGATACACATTCAAATTTTCCATATACATCCCAGATTAAAAAAATATAGCAGGTAATAAAATATGATGTTCCAGTCTCTGTATTAAATTGCATCGACTCCAACTATAATAGTAATAAAAAAAACCTCTCCACCATAGTAATTTACCTATTGCTTTCCTGAGAGTTAATGAGTATTCTGGGTATGAAATTCACCAACAACATTTTAGAACAGCTTGAAAGAGCATATTTTATGTGATAAGCCAAGTGTAAGTCAGAAAACTCAGTGATTTTAATTTAAAATTCTTTGCCTCATTTCCATAAATGTTAATTTTCAGTTATAAATCTACTTTAACTGTTCATGAGGCTAGTCGTGAATGCTGCCCATAAATAATTGTATATGCTATATACGGGAATAATTTTCTTTAATTGAGGGAGAAGTCACCCTCATTCCGGTGAGATGACGGTTTATGGCTTAGTGAAGCATAATATTCACAAATAGCAGATGAGATGATAAAGCTATGTGGTCATGTTTTAAAACTTTCCTCCCACTCACACCCACAAGTAGTCTTGTGAGGATGGCGATATACTACAGCAGAAATATTCCAGATAATCTAGTCATCATTATCTGGGAAAATTTATTATGGATTGTTATCTTTTATAGAAAACCTGATTTAGCAGTCTTCCTGTCATACAATATGCAATTGAAACTTTCTATAGCTTCACTCTGTATTGGTGATCCTCCAGACACAATGTGGGAAATCTACAATCCTTGCATTAATTTAGTGCAAGGTTCAGTAACTTTTGGTACTACACATTCAGAGAGTGCATCCTTACTGTCTGGGTGCAGTTGTGTATTTGTGGAAGGAAATGAAGTCTTTGAATGACACAGAGAAAAAGAGCTGTGCAATGCTTTTACTCTGGATCTTTCCACCTTTAGATGAAAGTCAGATGTCGACTGTCACCCAGAGGGCCTTTTCAACAGTTGTCCCAAGACTGTGGAACAAACTGCAGGAAGAGATTCAACAGATAAATTAGCTGTAGGAATTCAAACACATCTGAAGATCTATCCATTCTGGAAGGCCTATGAAGCTGGTTTTAATCATGAATTTTAAAATTTCATCTTATATTCGCTATATTTTAATCTTTGTTCTGTTCTATGTATTTTAATAAATGTGTTTTGTAGAAATACATTTCAACATGTGTATCTTATATGATAATATGTGTTTTTAACTGTGTTGTAACCCACCTCTAGCCACTTGAAGAAACGGGTAAGAAACAACAACAACAATATAAGAAAGAAGAATCCTGTTGAATTGGCTCTAATTTTTTGTTCAGATGATACCTAACGAGATACCGATTTGACCAAGCCCATTACTATTTCTGATTAGTGGTGTTCACAAATGTAGAATGACCACATTATGCTTATATTTTAGTCTCCCTTTATTTTTGCATGACACTTGTTTTGTTCATATGAAATAAATCCCACTAGCTTCTTTCTTGGTTAATAAGGTAGGGTAGCAAGATCAGTGGAAATCTCCAATATGTGTAAAGATAATGCCATATGATTTAATAAATGTCATCTTGAAAAGTTCAGAGCTTGATAAGAATGAGAAATAATCAGGATTTTGCAAAGAACATTCGTAGGATTTTAACACATTATATTACAGGTTTGTAAAATAAGCTCTGTGTTGCTTTGTACTATATATGAAAAAGCATTTCTGGTAAAATATGGTAAGCCTTTCATAACTTGCAAAGTATCACTGAGTCAGTTATAAAAATAATGTTCTGTAGAGAAAACCCAGGCATTTCCATAAGAAAGTAGCCTCAAAATTGTAAATTACCATCCTTTCCTAGGAATGTTCATGCATGTATCTATGTCCTTTAGAGAAGAGAATCTACACCACGTATAATTAAATTTGATTTTAAAATTCAGAAGAATTTTCATACCCATTCTCAAATGTTTATTTTTTTTTTCAATCAACAGAATAAGGTGACCATATCAATGTTTTGTGAATTTTACTTGGTCTGTCCTGTATGAAGAAGAAATTTGCCTCGATTTTCCCTTTTCAACGTCATCCTGGGATTTGGCTATGTGAGGGGAGGCAGAATAATGGCATTCCTCCCCAATAAGAATGAACATTTCTTTCATTTCCAGCACTGTACGGAGTGAGTAATTAAAACTGAATCACACTTATAACTTCTTACAATTTTTGAACTGTGTTTCTGAATATTCATCAGAACTTCTAAGTTACTGTAATACTAACACATTGAATCTATTCGGTATCTGCTGTGGTTTGGTTCCAGTACCCCATATGGATACCAAAATCCATGGCTGCTCAAGTCCCATAATATACAATGCCATAGTAAAATGATGACCATTTATATGAATTCAAGATTTGCTTTATAGAGTTTTAGAAATATTTGCAATGCATTGATGGTTAAATCCATGACTACAATATCTATTAAAAAAATTTGGGGGGGGGGACTGAATAAAATTTCATTTTGGCTCACAGATTTTTGACTGGGACACCCCCCCCCCCAAAAAAAAAATCCCCTGTAACAACACGTGGAGTTCTGAAATTTGCAGAGATCCACTTTTTCACATGTATATTATTTTATACACATCTAAAATGTCTCCCTTATTTACCTGTTTCCCAGCCTAAAAATCCCCAGTGTCTTTTCTTCATGCTGAGCTGCTTTAGCATCTAGATAGGTTGATTTAATTGCACATTTCTGTCCAATTTCCAGTTCTATAGTATGCTTTTTGAGAGGAATAAAAGGCAGAAAAGTAGTAGACACAGTGATCCACTGGCTGAAATAACTATCTTATTAGCTATTAGAATCATAGACCTTGGATTATGATTCTGATCTGGTGGAACTTTTAAACAAATGTTTATAACTCTTTTTAACTGTTGTTTTAACCATAACTATCTATTTTAATTTATGTTCGGCTTCTAATGGTTGCCTGTTGTAAAGCCACCCTGAGTCCTCCTCTGGGGGTCGGAAAGATGGGGTACAAATGCTCGAAATAAATACATAAATATTAGGAAATACAAAAACAATTAAAGCTTCACAAGTATGTAAATAAAGGGAGGCACAATAGAAAATTATTAAATTACTCATGATATGAGAAAAGCAAGAATTCTTATAGAATTTAGTAATATTTTGCCAGATTGTTTTGACATATTGAAAGAGACAGTCATCTTGAGAATGAAAAAAAATCTTGCAATCATTTGCTATATCCTCAGGTTAGAATTAGAGAAAACTCTCCATGTTGGCTAGTAATTATGCCCCTATAGTATTTCAGTATCAGGAACAATACACTTCTGAATACTTTTGTGTGTGTGTAAAAGGAATGGGATAGTGCTGTTGCATTCATGTCCTGATTAAGTCTCTCTTCATTATCTACTTGACCATTGTGCAGACAGAATACTGGACTATTTAAGCTCATATAATGGTTTTCCTTATATGGTCTGTCCTATTTTTATTTTTATTTAATATGCAATCAATTGCAGTTATCCCCTCAAAATAGGCTCTCTTTGTTTCAATGCAGTGATTCCAATGTTGCTGCCACGTTTCATAGCAGCGGAGGAAGTCTTCACATGAGATACCGTTTTAAGCCCTTGTTGCAGATATCTGGCCATTTCAACTGTCCTAAAATGATGTCCTTTGAGGTGAGTTTGAGCTTGTGGATAGAAATGGCATAGAGCCAAGTCAGAGCTGTACAGTGGGTAGGGAAAGATTCAAAACAGTTTTCACAGTATGACCCATATTGTTCTTAATTCTTGAAGTTGAAGGACACTGTTCCAGACTCCTCTGCATTTTCGCCCATGATAAGACACAAAAACTACTACACACTTTGCTGAAGTGCCAATTGTTGTAAAAGACACAGACACAACTGAGGAGGGTCAAATTGTATGCTTGAGTTCCCCTTTCACCTGACTGAATCCCCAGTTTCCTTTCCTGACCAAAAAAAAAAAACTTGATTAGTTTTGGGAGAGACCAGTATATTCATAATAGCATTTTTTATTTAAATGACCATTAAGTGTCATATGTGTTTCTGCATAAGGTCTGAGATATGAGAAAAACATTGTTTTTTTTTTACTTTCAGTATGGCTAATAGTAGCTTATAATACAGTTTGGTTGCATAACATGTTGGATTGAGTTTGGCATAAATCAGAAGTTATGGCTAATTCTCAGATGACCAAACCTGTGAGGGGAGGCCTGGAAGAGGTAGCCTGGCATGGAAATATTTGTGCACTCCTTATAGCAAGACATTGGGTTGTACTGTTGCATGTTTCCTTTTTGGCCACAATACCCCCATTTTGTGAGATTTTTTTTGAAAGCTAATGTTATGGTATTTTATTCTCAAAAGAGGAGTTGGAATATAAGCAAGGGTCTAGCTAGATTTCAGAAAGATGACAATGTGATCAGTGTATGCCATGGCAGATGCTGTGGATTACTACAACATTAACTTCAGCAGGCAGACTGAAGGTAAAGTGATGTACCCCAAACCTTGTGCCATACCAAACCTATGTAAGCTGTGCCCAATTAACATTTTAGTTAAATTCCATTAAATTCCATGTCATTGTATAATGCTTCCCCACCACCACCACCATCACCACCACCACCAACAACAACAACAAAACCCCCAGCCCGGCCTGTTTCTTGGTTGCTGCAAGCTGCATAAACTTTTGTATCTGAAGAAAAGGGTTACATGTTCAATTAGTCTTCTTTGCAAACATTTGTTCCAGCTCTATGGAAAATAGCAAGTCATTGAAAAGACTGATTGGAATAATAATTTTGTCTGCCTTTACACAGGGAAGTTGTACCACTCTGTAGTCATTCATGTATGTGACCCTCTTTTTGCAGCATTGAGGACTGGCAAACATCCAAGCAGACTTCACTACTTGCCTAGTAGCTTCATCTCATGAGTCTAATATGCAAAGAAACTTGCACGGTCCTTTTTCTCTTGTTTTGCTTTTAAAATGTTATATTTTCATTATGCTGTTCTCTTCATCTGATTTGAAAACTGTCTCTTCTAGATAGTTTTTAATATGTATCCTAGAAGCAATCCCGAAATGATACATTTACAATTTTAATTATCAGTGACTGCAATTTTAAGAAGTACTTCTTGCTTTGCAAGCACATTAAAACTATTTTTACCAGCAGTTATAGGGAGCAAGAAGGGGAAAGAAAGGAAGGGAGAGAGCTTATGTCATTTTGTTTCCCACTATTTGGGGTGTCTCTTTCCCCACCTCTCTTATAGAGATTAATAGGATACACTTTCAAAGCAGTAAGAAGGGGTAGCTACATGAAACCTCTTTGAGAAAGAGCTGAATAGTATATCTCTTCCCTTATTTCTAGTGCTTAATTGGATAGTCTAATGAAGGCAGCTTTGTTTTGTCTGACCCAGGGGGCTTGCTGAACACAGAGCTGACATAGCAAATATTTTTCAAGGATAAACAAGCTAATCCTTTGAACAGCATGCCTATCCAGATTCATTTGTCCCATTCTGAATTACTCTTGGATACACAAGAATAAGTTGCCCCAAAATAATTCTTCCACTTATAGCAAACTGTGTCCCTGCCAGGAAATTGATAGTTCTATAGCTGGTAGCCAAATGCATCATAAATGAATTCACTGAGATGTGCTTTCCAAGCAGTCTCTAGGGAACATTGTCCAGGACTAAAGCCATCCTTGGATTATCTCAAAATATTCATTATATGATTTAGTTCAGTTTATTTGTACTTTTTGTAACCCTATATCATTGCAATGTAATAGGGAGGGGGACACAATATGTTATGAAAACAAAACCTAAACATTAAATATTATGAATAAATCTAAGAGCCCTTCCACTCGGCCATATAACCCAGAATATCAAGGCAGGAAATCCCAAAATATCTGTTTTGAACTGGGTTATCTGAGTCCACACTGCCATATATTTGGCAGAAAATGTGGGATTTTATTCATCTGTGTGGAAGGGGCCTAAGTAAATGCACACTGTGAAATTAATGCACTTTGATACTATTGTAACTGCCATGGCTCGATGCAATGGAATCCTAGGAGCTGTAATTTTACAAGATCTTTAGTTTTCTCTGCCAAATAGTGCTCGTGCCTCACCATACTACAAAACCCCGAATATTATAGTATTGAGCTATGGCAGTTAAACTGGTGTCAAACTGCATTGATGCTACAATGTGGATGTATAGAATCTGACTTTATGGCAATACCATTCAGACACAAAAATCATCAACCAATTTGTGCCTTTCTGTAATTAATTCTTAACCATTTGTGATTAAACCTGGATGTTTTATGTAAAACAGTCTCTGATACAGATCACCAAAAGAATCAATTTAGAGGAGTATTTGGGTAAACTAATGTCTTGCTTTACAGGACCACACACAATGTTCCAAGTATGATTCACCCAGATTTTGCTTATCTTTAAACTTCTGTGTTAATCAGATATGTTCTAGAGATCTCTACAGGAAAGAAACCTTTGATCCCTGGCTACTAGGGATTTGTACCCTACTGTTGTTGAACATTTGGCAGAGCAAGAATCCAGCTATGTCAGCTGGACAATTTCTCTCCTAATAACTGTTTTACTGCATGGTTCACCTGGAGTAACTTCTTCAAACCAGCCAACAAATCAGGCTGGTTAGTGTGTCTGGGCAACGTTCTTGCAGACAGCCAATTCTCTCACACCAGGAGCGACTTGCTCCTGACACGACCAAAAAAAACCCCCCATATGTTTTACAATTTTTTAAAAAATATATATGTTGTGAAAATGTCTTTCAAAAAGGCCTTGTCACTATATACCACCTTATCGCATTGAGATATTTCCCAATTGTAGGATACTGGTCAAGCATGGATAGGCATGGAGTTCATCACATGTTCTGGGGTTGAAAAGAGACTGAAATGTCCTGAAAGGACGGAACTCTGAACATGGACCAGCAATCTTGTTCCAAGCTTGTACCTCCTTATCACACTTTACTCACATCTTTACAACTGAAAAACAGGTGTGATGAGAGCCATCAAAGTTCCCTGTCCTGTTTCATTGCCCAACTGTCAACAGTCTCTTGTATCTTCTGGAGTTTGGTGCAGATTAATAGGATCCCATGGAAAGTAATGATTTTAACCTGAATCACTGACTTGTATCCTCTGGGGTTTGAGGCAAAATATTTTTTTTCTCTTGGAAGATGAGGTTTTAAACTGGTGTCACTCTCTTTTAATGTAAGGGGCTTTGGGTAGGAAAAGGGATCTCTTGTTTTTTGGGATATTGTTGTTTCTCCAGATTCAAAACAAAAAAGTAATGCTAATCTTGTAATAAATGTAAGATGAATGTATTGCCAGCTCTCAAGTTTCCTGGTGTGAGTGTGATGGAGAGGCAAAACTCAAAATGGGATGCAGATGATATAAGAAGAGTAATTCTCTACCTTAAAGAGATGGCCACCCATGATTTCCTATCTCAATATGAGGAGGAATAACCAGCTGATTCCCAGTTGTGCTCCTTATACCTGAAGATGCTCTGCATTTCACATGTGAAAGTGCATCCCAATTTCAAATCTTTAGAAAAGACCTGGAAATCTCATCATCTTAGCAGCCGTAGCCAGGATATCTGTTACTGAAAAATGGTGGAAGTTTCTTTAGAATACCATTTGTACAATAATCACATCAAATCACATAACAATTACAGTGTCACTTTGCTGAAAAATCCTTGTGTTTCACAAACCAATGCAATGTATACAAAAACTAAGGGTAAAGTCTGGCCAATGTTCTGCCTCACTAGAGTTATATAGGCTAATTTGTAATGGGCTGAAGCAGCACCCATATAATTGCTTGAAACAGAACTGAGCAAATTTATCCCATATTCCTAGTTTGATAATGGCTATTGAAATTTCATTAGTTGTTTTGCAAGAAAACCAGGGTTGATATTCTCAATTATATAAAATTAAATTACGTTAGATCATATGCATCCCTGCTTAAGACCCTCCCAGGAGTTCATCTATAGCTGAGGATGATATTTTTGGTGCTGTTCACGTATCCAAGTACAATTCTTATCTCTTCTCAAAGTGTCCCTCATTTGCTAGAAGCAAAAGTCTAATACTCCTTCAATTTTATTGAATTTTTCTGGAAGATATGACAACATACTTCAGGGGTTTAGAGAAGAAACAATTTTATGCCAATCAGGCTACAAGCAAAATATTATCTCCAAACCAGATTACAAAACATTTAATAGGACATTTTGGCCTTCATATTGTTTGTTTGTCTGCAAAACTTTAAGAATCCCAATTGGGTGGCTTTAGAATGAAACTTTCAGAAGAAAAAGCAACACAGTTCATTTGGAAAAGACATATTTGTAGTTGTGTTTTTTCCCCAAAGTGAAAATGCCTGAGAGAAATAATTTGAAGTGCTAAGCTGAGTAGCAGATGTGAGTGTATAAAGTGTCAGGAGATAGTTTTTATGTGACAACTTATTTATTTTGGAAATATATATCATTTACTCAAATTCTCTAGAACCTCTCTATAATGGGAAAACTAGCAAGGGAAGAGGGCTAAATCCTATTGTTGGGCCCAACTAAAACAAATGTATTAAGTCAATTGACTTTACCTTTGCTTGACTCATATTTCAGCAACTGATTCCATGAATCTACTCACTTGAGAGTAACCAGGATGCTCCAGGTCAAATATTTATTTTAACCATCTTAAGACCAGGATTTATTGTGTGTTTTTAGACAATCAAAGGTTGCAATTTTTAAGTGACTTCTATGTTTCTATTACAAAGGGGAAACTATGTGGCCAAAATCATATCAAGCTGAGCCCCCAAGTCTATTCAGTGTGAAGTGACCCTCTTAAAATAAATATGATTTGACTAGTTATTTAAAGACCACAGGAATATCAGTTATGTTGTGGGTGTATATGTTCACAATACTTCTATTGTGAACATAGAAGATTATATTTATTTATTATTTATTTGGAGGTTTTCTATACCGGCCTTCTCACCTCAACTGAGGGACTCAGGTTAGGGTTAGGGTTAGGGTTAGGGTATATCACTTCTGGTTCTATTCCTTCTTCATTTCCTTTGCTGACAGTATGTGGGTGGGTGAAATCTGATATATTTTTATGAAATACTGCTGGTCCGGTTTCCATTTTAATGTACACCACCATATCTGTGTCTATAGGCAGCCATGCCAGTGTTCTGACCAATGTGTGAAACTTGTGCACACAGAAGTTGAGGCCTACTCCAATCTATATTTTCAGAAGAATATCCTTAGAATGATACTGAAAGATGTATTTCTGATCTAAAATGTCATAAAGACAACACACGGGAACTTCCAATAAGCAGAGTTCTTAGACCTTAACAGTAGTTTGCAAGGCGGTAATACTCGAGTATAATTCTCTATCAAATGTAATATGCACCTCAATTTTGAAGGTGTACATTAGAAAAAAATATGCAAATTAGGGTGCATTGTCGGTACCATTGTTCATGAGTAAACATTCAAAATTCCCCATTCTTCATTCTGCATCTTTTCAGGTATGCCATCATCTATCTCCCCACCCCATTTTTGTATGACCAACCAGTTAATTGCTGCTCTTCAAATCTTTCTATTACCTTCTTGTTCAGGACACCATCAGTTATGGTGCATGTTTATCTAGGAATAATTACATTGAATAACTGACAATGTATAGTGAAAATTATTACATTCAGGAATTCATGAATATTCCCTAAGTTCTTGATATTATCATAATTTTACAAAGTATAATGCACCATCAAATGTCATACACACTTCAATTTTGAAGGTGTACATTACAAAAATGGATTTACCATAAAAAAAAACCCTTCAGTAGATTCTGTTGGTCATGTGCGGCCTGTGTGCTAAGTTTGGTCCACATCCATCATTGGTGGTAGTCACAGTGCTCTCTGGAAGTTGGAGCTATCTTGGGACCCTTCCAGACATATCAACATCCTGAGGGGAAAATTCCGATTCCCTAACCCCAACCCTGGGCTTTCCCTTGGGGGTGGCTGGATGCTCTCCCAAGTCAATCAAAGGTGGCCAAGGAGGGCATCCAGCCACACTCCACCCCCCATTCCCTCCCCCAAAAGTTACCCAAGGGGCCTGCCAGTCAGATAGGTCCCTCCAGAGTGCTCCGTAGTCAAGTCAGAATAACACTTCAGGAGGTGGGGGGGGGGAGAGGAGGGATTTCCCCTCTCCCCCTCCTGAAGTGTAATTCTGACCTGATTACAGAGCTCTTCAGAGTGATTTGCATGGCTGGCAAGTCCCTTTGGTAAGTTTTGGGAAGGGAATAAAGTATTGGGAGGGGAGGGGTGCACCCTCCCTGCTCCTTCGAGCTTTTTTTTAGCCCAAAGAAGCAGGAAGGCTGTGTGGACTCGCCCCTGGGACCGCAGGAGCCATCCTGGAAGTCAGTCCCCACAGGGCCCTCACCTGTAAAGATCTGGATCTTAGATTAAGATCAAAAACTTTACATAAGTTTTAACACTTGGATTAAACCAAGTAAATCCAGTTTACTCTGTTTGAAAAAGATTAGCTGGAAATTTCATCTGGACACCTCAGGAGAATCCATTTTTTAGCTTGAGTTTTAGGTCAGTGTCAAAGGGCCCATGCAAATCTGATGGCACAAAGATACACAATTTCACACACACACACACACACACACACACACACGATTATGGAGTTATATTAAGAACTAGTAACAGTCTATGTTGGAAGTATATGACAGTCCAAAATATACTTTTTAAATGCCTTTTGTGAATTGTTATGGAAAAAAAAGGAATTTATTGAACGGCCTCCCAAAAAGCATAAGAAAATTTTACACTACCGTTTAATTATATTTTGAGATGTTATGTTCTTTTTTTAAGTAATATCAACTGAGGGAGTACTGTTAGAACAAAAGTAATGTGTTGCAAGTAGCATTGTTACTTGTAATACATTATTTCCAAGCTTAGGGTATACACATCTTTATTTCATGTTTTTTCTTGTCTGTTGGGGATGTCACTGAACAAAAAGTCTTCATCATTTCATTGTACTTGTCATACTACTATCTGCTTGCTTCTCTCTTTTTTGGTATCTTTGTTTCCATAAAGACTGAACTTTGAGACATTTCGCTGGAAAGCTTGGATTCATCTACACTGTAGAATTACTGCAGTTTGACTCCTTGCCATGACTCAATGCAATGGTATAATATTGGGAGTAGTTGTTTCTTAAGTTCTTTAGCATTCTCTGACAAACAAGGCTTGTGCCTCATCAAACTATAACTCACAGGATTTCTTTGAATTGAGCTGTGAATTAAAATGCTGTCAAATTGCATTATGCCAACAGTGTAGATGAGGCATAGGCAAACTTCAGCCCTACAGACGTTTTTGACTCCAGCCTACCCAGTTGTTGGGAATTGTGGGAGTTGAAGTCCAATACATCGGAAGGGCCAATGTTTGCCCATGTCTAGTATAGATGCACCCCTTGTTTCTTAGGCAAATTGTATTAGGGAACAATCCACTCTTTTAGTTTTAGATAACAATGACCTTTGGGTGCATCTCCACTGTAGAATTAATGCAGATTGACCCCACCTTAACTCTTGTGGTTCAATGCTATGGAATCATTGAGGTTTTACAAGGTGTTTGCCTTTATCCGCCAAAGAAGGCTAGTGTGTCATCAAACTGCAGGTCCCACAATAACATATCATTGAGCTATGGCGGCTAAAATGGAGACAAGCTGCATTAATTCTACAGTCTAGATGTACCCTACCCTCTGTATGTCAGGTCTGGGAAAAGTGTAGATGTCCATAAGGAACTGAACTTTAACTTACAATATTGCTCATCATTAACTCTGTTGGGTATGTCTCTGGGAATTTAAATCCCATCGCATTTGAAAAACTACATTTTGCTCCCATACAGAGGTTGATGAGACAAAAAACAAACAAAGTTTTGTTTGAAAATGGTTAAGAAGATGAAAATATTCAAATGGCTTTGAAAGTGGAAGGAGAAAACAAGAACCAATTTCAAAACAAAGTTTGTTGGGTGTATTTAATATATAAAGCCTCTGTTGAAATCTTTTGTTTGCATTCTCACTTTCAGAGTTGACTGGGTGATTAAAGTGAACCTTGACACAAAAGAAATTACAGGGTGAGATGTGTGTTGTATATAAAAAAGTTTGTATTAGCTGTCAACTGGTTTGGTCTATTGATGAAACAATGCAGACTTAATTAAAGGGTGAAGTTTGGGGGGATATTATTCACCACTCCTTCTGTACACAATATAGCTTTGGAGTAACTTTGATGAAAATCCCCAAAAAACTATTACTATCCTTAATGTCAAAGAACTGTGATCTATATTCTGATCTTTTAAATTTTACTCTTATTTACCTACTTATTACTTGTGCACTTTTTCCTAAGGAACAAATTATGAACACACAATTTGAGAATTAAAAAAAAATACAATAGATGAGTAGATTAAATTTTATGCCCCTAGGTATACTTTGATATCATTTTATTATTGTTTGTTTACAAGGGCCATGCTTTTAGCTAAGTATAGCTGAACTTTATTTAATCAATGTGTTCTGGGCTTAGAGTATTAATCACTTTAAAAGGCAGACCAAGCAAGTAGAAGAGTTTGCAAGCTGAATATTAAATCCACAAAAGGCTCTAAGATAGATATTAATAAATGTGTGTGGGGTTTTTTTTTTTGTTTTGGCTTCGTATAACATCCTATATAGACAGGTGGTAACTGAAGGATAACTTACAACCAATTTCCTCTAGGTCTTCTGGTTGATTTTCTTCCTTCTTTCTCTTGTTGAAAATTTACTAACTTGTTTCTGAGGGTGGTGTAATCCAATCTCTCTGTCAAGGCTTCATCCATTTTTATTTTTATCATGTAGATAAACAAATCAATTGGTTTTGGTAAGACTCATAATGAAAAACAAATGCCCAAGTGAGGCCACATTGGCTGTGCCATTGCTCATGAGTAACCATTCAAAGTTTCCTATTATCTATTCTGCATCTCTTCAGGCATGTCATCATCTAGCTCAGTGGTTCTCAACTTGTGGGTCCCCAGATGTTTTGGCCCAACTCCCAAAAATCCTAACAGCTGGTAAACTAGCTAGGATTTCTGGGAGTTGTATAAACATAAACAAAGCAAGGCTAGAAATAGATGAGGAAAATTCCAGGTCTAAACCAGACTAGGATCAGCAATTATGTACATGATGCACAGTTTGGAAGAATAGTGAAGAGAAAATGTTGCTTCCAGTACTCTTGCAGTCCTCAGATCGAGGGTTGTACTGCTGAGCTTTGGAGACCAATCTAGACCTTGGCTACGGGCACTTTGTCATCTCCCACTTCTGAGAAATCCTTTATTGTCAAAAAATTCATTATTCTAGCTGAGCACTTTACTTGGTAGCCCCCAACTATGCCTGTGCTTTTTGTCAGTTGCCTTTGTTCTCATGAGTTAGAAGAGCGACCAGCTTTCTCTTCTGACTCAAGAGCAGTGGCCACTGAGTTGATGGATGAAAACCTCTAATACCCCCTGTGAGTCTCCAGTCTATAGGGGCAGCAAATTTCTCACTATCCTCAGATATTGGGAACTCAAATGAATTCCCAGTGAAGAAGTTATCTCATAGAGCCATGGCATCTTCATATGAAACAGGTATAAAAAAGGTGAGACTCTTTACTTAAGTCCTTGAAGCTGCAGGCTGATTCATTTGATTCAACCTGACCAACTTCAGAGGATTATATCAAAAGGATAAAGAGAAACAGAAATAATTTAATTAACACACTTGTTTCTCCTCACATTTTTTTATGCATGGAATTGAGGTTACCCGCTGAGCATGTCTACAGCTATTCTATCTTTAGTTTGAGAGAGAGCAAGCAAGCATCTTTTTCATGTTTGCCTGCTTTTGAATTCTTTATTGTGCTTTTGTACAGCACAGGTTTGGGGATGGGATTCTTTTTCGGCCTTCCACGGGCAATTGATGATTTGGGTACCTTGAATAGAAATACATTGTTATGTTGAGCCAAAGCCACTACTGAGAACAGATGAGATTTTCCTTTCCACAATGTTGTTGGCTGCTATTTCCGTAACCTTTCTGTAATTGTTACTGTGACTGCAGAATGCCATTCTGCATTGAATATAGTGAGAACAATTTCCCCCACTGTCACTTTTTAAATGTATCCCAGCAATCCTTTAACATCATTCCTGTGTCTCAATGGCCCATTCGCTTTAATGTTTCTTTTTTCTAGAGCTGTGGTGATTCTCATCTGATGTAGAAGGCCGATAAGCCAATTCATCCTGTTTGCCTCTGCTGCTAAGTGAATTTTGTATCCACACAGAAACAGAAGCTTAAAATTGAGCTTATTATTGCACTATCCCTTCCTTGGTCAACAACAAGGGAAAGGGATATACCTGTATTTATGTTTGAGAATTGTGGTTTTTTTTTTAAATGAAAAGCCTCATGTTCTGATGAAGACACTTTGAATTTTCCAAATCTTTTATGCGTCTTATAGCAAAAGTGGATTGGGGGGGGGGGGGCTTTTAAACACTGGAAATCTTTACATGTGTTACAGTCACATAGATAAAGGATTGTTTTTCCACAAATACAACTTTCCAGGGCACTAAGCACTTCAAGGGAAGACTTTCTCTTGCAACCTCATCAGATGGAACTGAATTTGGCAGCATATGCCAGTTTTAATCCTGTTTAGCCATGGAGCCCACTGGCTCCTATCCCACAAAGTACAGTTACTTCTGGCAGGGCTATATGGGGCACTACCAGATTTGCCACAATCTATAGTGATTCTGGTAACAAATGTGATAAGGTCAATGGTCTCGCAAACTTCACAGGCTTGCTCAATGAAGCTATCAGAGAGAGCTTTCTCAGTGGCTGCTCTCAATCTCTGGAAGACCCCTCCACAGTAGACAGGACTCTCACCGTCCCTGCTTTCATTGAATCAGTAGGCAGAGATTTTTTTATTAGGTTAGCTTTTAGTGTATACATAAGGGGGCTTTTTACTGAGCATGTTTTGCTTGTCTTTTTTTAAAATGTATGTTTAATTTGTTTTAAGTAGGTTTAAAAGTGTATGACATTTGTTTTTAATTAATTATTTTTGGAAGCAACCCTGGATCCCAGCCTAAAAAAAAGGTCAGTCTAGAAATTAAATAAACAAACAAACAAGGACAGTTGATCATCCAATCTGACTGGAATTCAATAGTAAAAGTAAAAAAGAAAGAACCAAAGATTTGCCTTAGAATCAGAGGAGAATGTAAAGAGATTTGATCCTGGGCTTTATAGGTCAGAACTAGCTCTGTGAATTCTGTGTGGAAACAGAACAGCAGTCAATGGAGCTGTTGGAGCAGGGTTTGTATGATCTTGGTAACTGATCTCAGTTAATGCATTGACAGCAGCTTTTTGCTCTGACTAGACTTTTAAGGACAGATGAGAAAGAAGTAGGTAACATTTTCAAGTGTAAAGATATAACACTGAATATTAGAACCATGCCATGCTATTTCCATTTTTGGTATGGTTGTGAAAGCTGAAAAATAAATAAAGTTCAAAGGGGAAAAATAAACTCATTGGAAATTTGTACTGGAGGAAAGCTCTATAGATATCTTAGACTTCCCAAAGACAAATAAATGGAACCAAGAACAAATGAAACCTGAAATCCCATTTGAAGCCAATGTACCTACACTTTGGACAAATCAGGCAAGACTTACTATGGTCTATAAAGTTAAAAGAAGGAAAAGAGGAAGAAGACATTACAGATGGCTTGAATCAACCAAAGAAGCCATGGACTATGAGTTTGCCAGACTTTTTAAAGACGTCATTTGTAGCTCTTTTATTCATAAATCCAAACTAACTTTTAAAAAGGTAAAGGTAAAGACTTCCTCTGACATTAAGTTTAGCCGTGTCCAATTCTGGGGGGTTAGATTCGAACCACTGACCTTCAGCAGCTCAGCAGTTTAACCCACTGTGCCACCAGGGGCTAACTTAATTTTATGGAATAACTATAAAAGCAAAAACACAAAGAAGAACAAAGACATATGTAGTACTTATTGCCAAATAAATAGTAGATGATTGAGCCTAAAATATGCTACGATTGACAAATGACTAAAATATTAATGACTGTTGTGTTTATAGAACCATCTACAACTTTAGTGCTAATTCATATAGACAAATATGAATAGATGATCAGGGAGGTGATCTTATTCACATGTAGCAAAGCAAATGCAAACATTGGATCATTTTCCCCCTCTGATCCATTTTAAAAGCCAACTCATTAGTCTACTGAAAAAATGCTAGATTAGTGAGTGACTATTATTACTTTTTTTTTTACATATTGATTCTAATGGGAGTCGATTCACTGATTCAATGGAAACATGGAGACCAATTAAGTTCCATTGATGCAAACAGTCTACTGTAGGGGAGCTAAAGTTTTCAGTGTATAACTTTCTTTATTTTTGTTCCTGTTTTGCAGGAAAAAACAACACCAATCCACTCTAAATCCAATTAACTTCTGGAATGCTATTGTTGTTGTTCTGTCAAAAACTGTAATGAAAAACAAACTCACTCAATTTTTCATACTCTGATCTATTCTCAGATGACCTGAATCTAATATGATGTTAATTTGTGTAAATATTGGGTGAGAGATAGGTAACTCCTATTATTATTAAACGTTTTAGTCATTATGAAACTCAATCAATAAATTCATTCATTTTTATTTGGAGAGTGATTAAGATACTACTTGCAAATTTATATAATTAAAAACAATTTTGCTCTTGCTTTCATTTATTATATGTTTACACATTTTATTGTTGTATTTATCATCACTGTGTGTTATATTTGATCTATATTAAGTGAACTTTTGCTGTTGGTTTTTTTTTTTTGCTAGACTAGCACATTTCATTCATTTCTAGCCATATATGATTAAAAATCATTCAATTTATCATATATGTTTGGTAAATACTTGTATCTATCACAATGACTCCAAAATCAAGGGGTGATGTAAATTACTGCATGCACTACCACAGAGATAACTTATCTAAATAGTGGGCATATTTTTAATATATTTTTAATAGGAGAAAAATAGCAGACACCCTTGTAAGCATCAAAGGGTAAACAGCCTGCAGGAATTGAATAACACAGTTTCATAAAGCTCTACTCTGCAATGGTAAATTCACAGAAAAGCTAAGTAAGTTGTATTCTAGATTACTGCTAGATGTCACTTATATCTTCTGCAGGAAATAGAACTGAGAAGTTTTCTGACATCTGTAGTCAGCAACAGGCTGCTGATACATTATTATTGCATGCTGGTATAGCTGCACAATGAGTGCTGATATGCATTGACATGAATGAGCATCAGGCACTTCTTATCCTCATCAAGGCAAGTGTGCATATACTCGTAGTTCAATAGAGCTCAATGTGCACCGGGACATGAGATAGGGAGTGTCAATGTGCATCAACAGAACCTAATCACAGCCTGAAGATGATAGGATACATATTTCTGAGGATCTTTGACTTAAATAATGTTCCATTTGATTAATACCATTTTATATTAGCAAACATACTACTAGCTTTCTTAAAGAATTATGGGGAAAGGACCTCCCATGTGTGCATTCATATTGAGAGATACTGAGTCAAATTTCATTATCCCTCCATGATACTATCACTTTGAAATATCACAATAGTGTAGCCTGGAAATTAAAAGAAGATGATATAAAGAATTATTACCAATGCCATGATTTTTTATATATATATATATATTAAAGATGATTTAATTTCAAACAGAATGAACTCGGGATAATTGAATCATCATTCAATAAGCTGGTTAGTATATTTTGACACTGTTTTTTCTGACCACATACAAACAAACAAACAAACGAAAAACGCCATACATCCTGAAGTCCATACTTCAGGAAATAAAGCCTGACTGCTCATTGGAGGGAAGGGTATTAGAGGCAAAGATGAAGTATTTTGGCCACATCATGAGAAGACAGGAAAGTTTAGAGAAGACAATGATGCTGGGGGAAAAGGAAGGAAAAGGGAAGAGGGGCCGACCTAGGGCAAGATCGACTGGCTTGACTGAAGGAGCTGGGGGTGGCCATGGCCAACAGGGAGCTCTTGCGTGGGTTGGTCCATGAGGTCATGAAGAGTCGAAAGTGACTGAACAAATAAACATCAACAACAGACCAATATAAACAAACAAACTGAGAAGAGGGAACAGAAGAGGGAATAGAAGACAAGAAGGCAAGACAGTGACAGCAACTGAGCAAAACATAAGGTACACATTAACCTTAAGTTAAAAGAACTGAACATAATGAATTGAATTGAATATAAGCAAATAATAAGTAAAGAAAAGCTCAGCGGACAAGAAGGCGAAGTGGGTGAGGGGGGAGAGGAAGAGAGAGGTCACAGGGAGAGCAAAAGAGAATCAAGGAGAGTGAGAGTGAGAAGAAAGGTATAAAGGCATAAAGAAGCACAGAAAGAAATGCAAAACATCTAGAGTACCCAGGAAAGACTCAAAGACCCAAAACTGACAAGAAGACAACAAAAAGGACTAAGGAGGACCTAACAATTATAAACAGAGATGTCTGCCCAAAAAAAACAGGAAAGAGACAGAGACAAAGAGAAAGACAAAAAGACGAGCAACAAGAAGGACACGCCACCGGAAGAACCGAACATTAAAGATGTGCTAGCAGAAATAACCAAATTACATTTAGTGATACAGAACATCCAAACCAAACAAGACACCCAGAATGCAGCGTTGAAAGAAGAATTAAAAGAGATGAAGAAAGATTTAAAAGAATCACAAGACACACAAAACGCAACTCTAAAAGAAGAACTTAAAGAGATGAAGAAAGACCTAAAAGAAGAACTACACATTGCTCTCAAGAGGGAGATGAACGAGACGAGAGAAGATATAACCAGACTGAAACAGGAGAATAATGAACTTAAAAAAGAGAACGAGAACTTCAAAGAGCAACAACTTGACTTAAGAAAGAAACTAAAAACAATGGAAGGGGAAATCTCCTCACTAACACTTCATAAAGAAACACAAGAATTTAGAGAAAAAGAACATCAATTAAGATTCCGCAACATAATAGAAGAGGATAATGAAAATATCCGAGAAATAATAATGGAACTAATATTGCCCCTATGCAAGACCACGCCAGATATAATAGGTAATCACCTGGACCGGGTCCTGAGGATAAATTCCAACTATGCAAAGAAGAACAAAGTCCCACGTGACGTCTTGGTCTTCTTTACAAAGAGAGCAACAAGGGATGCAATCCTCAGAGAGAACGCAAAATCCCCAATAATGTACAAGGGAAATAAAATCGCGATCCTCAAAGAAACACCAATAACAGTACTAGAAAGAAGAAGGAAATATCGCTTCCTGACAGATGAACTGAATAGAAGGAATGTCCGATTTAGATGGGCGAAAACATAGGGAGTGATGGTCACCTGGAACAACACCAAACACTGGCTCACCACAGAGGACAAAGCTAAAAACCTTTGGGAGAAAATACTACAAAACGAACCACTGGCAAATCCAGTGGAAGAGGCCAGAGAAGCCCCCACAACTCCATGGACAGAAAGAGGAAGTAGCGAGAATGACAGCACCGAAGACAATTCCCCATTGGGTGCAAATCAGACCAAAAAGAAGAGAAAAAGACCGAGGAAGAAATCCCCGAGACATCTTACCCTGACCCTGGAGACTGAGAAGACCACCCACAAGACGGAAAATAAGGTAATAATAAATGGTTATTATGGATCAAAGAATTAAGATAGTGTCCCAGAATGTAAATGGAATGAACTCCCCGAGGAAAAGGAAAAGAGTGTGGCATCAACTTAAAAAAGAAAGATGTGAGATAATTTGTCTCCAAGAGACCCACATCATGCAAAAACATGTCACACACTTAGAACAAAATAGCCTAGGAAAACTATTCCAAGCATCCTGCTTAGAAAAGAAAAGAGGGCTAGCAATTTATGTTAATAATAAACTATCTTCCAAATTAGCATTCAAGGACGGGGAGGGGAGAATACTAGGGATAACAGTTGAAATGAAGGGACGAATCATCTTAATATGTAATATATACGCCCCAAACGGCGGGAAAGCCCAATTCTGCCAAAAGCTAAAAAATTTTATACTAAAAACAAATCATGATGATTTGATGATAATAGGAGACTTCAACGGAGTGATAGACATCTATAAGGATAAAACCAAAAAAAGGGGAAGAAGTTCTTCCCGCCAATCAGGAGTACTCCCGAAAACATGTCTCCAAATTTTGGAGGAATTCGAATTGATAGATATCTGGAGAGCCCAACACAAAGACGATATCGATTATACCTTCTTTTCGAACCGTCACCAAATATGGTCACGGATAGACATGGCCTGGTGTTCCAAATCACTGACAACCAGAATTAGTAAATCAAAAATTCTTCCAATCCTAACCTCTGACCATGCACCAATAATGGTAACAATTCAAGAATCCAAGACATCAGAAACAACAGGAGCATGGAAATTAAAAGACCACCTAATGAAAGGGGAAGAAAATCTAAAAAGATACAAAGACTTAATTAAAGAATTTTTCATGATTAATAACGAGAAAGATACCCCATTAGAAATAATATGGGACACCTCGAAAGCTTATATAAGAGGCTTCTTCATAGAACACTCGTCCAGAATAAATAAAAAGAAAAGAGAGGAAAAAGATAAACTAAAGAAGGAATTAGAACAAAAGGAAAAAATATTTAAATTGAATCCAACAAATAAAAAACTACAATATCAAATCACAGTGGTAAGGAAACAGTTAACAACCCTAAATCTAGAAGAAATGGAAAAGAAATTAAAGTATGTCCGACAGGACTACTTTGAAAATGCGAATAAAGTAAGCAGGTGGCTGGCTAGAAAACTGGCAAGCAAAAAGCAGTCCTGCATAATAGCGCGCATAGAAGAAGAGGGAAAGACCTACAATCAAACTTTAGAGATAATAGATCAATTCACAAAATTCTATAAAAAATTATATGCGGAAGATAATATCCCAAAAGAAAAGGTTATGCAGTTTTTAGGCAAGCAAAAAATAACAAAGATAACAGAAGCCCAAAGGGAGATGATAAACAAGGAGATATCTTGGAGATATCAAGGAAGAGATCAAGAGAACAATTAAAAACCCACCCCTTAACAAAGCGCGGCTTTACGGCCGCTTATTATAAAGCCTTCATAGATGAACTAATAACCCCACTCCAAAAAATAATGAACAAAGTGATGGAGGAAGGAAAAATCCCAGAGACATGGAAGCATGCCAATGTAACGCTGATTCCAAAAGGTAACACTGATAATATCCAAATCCAAAATTATAGACCGATATCACTTCTGAACCTAGATTACAAAATCTTTACCAACATACTAGGAAATAGACTAAAGGAAATTCTAAGAGTAAGAATAGAAGAACAGAAAGGTTTCCTTCCAAAGCGCCAATTGAAAGATAATATAAGTACAATAATAGACTCAATAGAATATTACGAGAAGAGAATACAAAAAGAGGTGGCATTTCTTTTCCTCGACGCCAAGAAGGTGTTCGATAACGTCAATTGGTTTTTCTTTAAGGAAATTCTAAAAGAAATGGACACTGGATACAACTTCATTACAGCAATAGAGACGCTATATTTTGAACAATATGCAAGCCTAGTCATAAACGGGCAATCATCAAAAAGGTTCAGAATTGAAAAAGGCACCAGACAGGGGTGTCCCCTATCCCCCCTAATATTCATTCTAACTCTGGAAATACTATTGAACAACATAAGAAGGAACGATGAACTAAAAGGATTAAGGATAGGAAAACACTCTTTTAAGATCCGAGCCTTCGCAGATGATATCGTCTGTATTATAGAAGACCCAGTGAAGACCATAAATAAATGGTGGCAAGAAATAGATCTCTATGGAGAAGTCGCGGGCTTCAAAATAAATAGAACAAAAACCCAAATGCTTACTAAAAACATTTCTAAACAGAAAGAGGAAGAACTACAAAAGAGAACAAAGATTAAAATAGTGAAAAAAGTGAAATACCTAGGGATCATACTAACAACAAAAAACATCCAACTATATAAAAATAACTATGAGCAAAAATGGTCCCAAATCAGAGGAAAACTAAAGAAATGGGAAGCACTAAACCTCTCCCTGATGGGGAGAGTGGCAGCGATCCAAATGTGCATCCTACCAGACATACTCCACTTATTCCAGTCGCTCCCAATAGTAAAAACAACGGCGCCATTTAAAATCTGGCACAAGGACATTACAAATTTCATATGGAAGAGAGGGAGACATAGAATAAGTTTTGTGAACATGTGCGATAGCAAGAAAAGAGGAGGCCTCGCATTACCAAATCTGCAATTATACCATGACGCTGCGGCCATGTGCTGGATAAAGGACTGGATAAGTCTTAAGGAAAGGAACCTGCTAGCCCTAGAGGGTTTCGATTTAATGCAAGGATGGCATAACTACCTGTGGAGGGGAAAGGCGAAGGGAGAGAGCAACTTTAAAAACCATTTTGTACGTGACCCTTTACTAAAAATCTGGGAAAGATATAGAACAAAACTTTACCAAAAAACTCCGTTATGGTTTTCACCTAACGAGGCAAGTCAAATTAGGGGAGTCCCGAGGGAAGACTGGCTAAAGTACAAGGATATACTAAAGAGCTCACCGTCAGGTCCCACACTCAAATCCCAAGAAGAACTAAAAGAACTTGACCCCAATATCTCATGGTTCCAATACCATCAGATTAAAGAAAGCTACAACTTAGATAGAAAACTGGGGTTTGAAACTGAAGACACCAGATAGTAAACACATTAGGAAAATATATCAACAGCTACTCTCCTGGGAAACAGAAAAGGAACAAATTAAGGACAATATGGTCAAATGGGCAAAAGACATCGGTCGCCCAGTCAGACTCGAGGAATGGGAGGAAATATGGTCAAGAAAATTAAAACTCGCATATGCAAATGAAATCAAAGAAAATTGGTACAAGCTTTTCTACAGGTGGTACCTGACACCGGAACAAATTGCGAAATTCAACAAGGGGAAAACAGAGGGGAAATGTTGGAAGTGTCAGAGAACCAGTGGAAACTTTATGCATATGTGGTGGGGTTGCAAGAAGGTAAAAACCTTCTGGCGCCAGATACACAAGGAAACAGGAAAAATCCTCCACATAAAATTCAAATTAAAACCGGAATACTATCTATTGGGTATTTTAGACTTTAAACAAGAGCACAATGAAAACCATTTTTTTTTCTATCTCTCTACAGCGGCCAGAATAAAACTGGCGCAACTATGGAAAACTAATGAAATACCAACATTAGAGCATTGGATCATGAAAGTGTATGACCTGATGAACATGGATTTATTGACTCAAAGACTCTCTAAGGACAATGACAAGAGGAAAAATACGAACTGGGACAGTTTCCTGAATTATTTTAAGAATAGAAAGGCCTAAAAGTTAAAAATGTTCAACATTGTTTTAAAAAAAAAGACGAAGACATGGACTAATGTTCGAGTTACAAAGAAAATTTATACATACCAAATGCACAGACTAATCTGGAAGTTCTTATTCCCCTGTCACACCAATTACCCCTCCCCATTCCCCCCCCCCCCCCACGGGATGAAAGAAGAGACGAATGCCACCAGAATAGATGAATGACACTAGGAGTGATTGCGTGAAGGAGTGAATGCACCCAAATACCCCCCCCCTCCCCTCCTGCTTTTTCCTGCCCACTCCCAAGATCTTTTTTATATGTATGTTTAAAAGCTTAATAAAAATATTAAAAAAAAAAAAACAACATCCTGAGATGGCACAATAGGCCCACACATATTTCCTAGAAAAGTTGTACATTTCTGGGTTTGCAATGCACTTTGGCAAAAGAAAAAAAATAACACAAAGATACATGTACATTTTTTAAAAAAGATACATATTTGGCTAATGCTAAAAGATACATATTTGACTAATATAGAAAAATTTACCTTTAACAATGAGAAAAATGTATACAGTATTTGTACATTGGGGGGGGGGGGATGCATAGAAATAAATTCAAATATCCAAATAAGAAAAATAGGGCAAATGTCTTGCAATCCAATATGAGACATGGATGAACAAGGAATAGCAATGCACTTGTGAGAAATACCCTGAAAATGATACTGACAGCTGCTCACATCTCTATTACTTGCAGGTAAATGTGCTTCAGAACAACTTGTATGACTCGTCTGCAGGTGAGGTTTAAAATGACAAGATATTATAGTGGTTATTAATGTTACATGGAATTAGAAGATGAGAGCTTTTCCCCCAGACTGAGTATATATTTGATCTAGTAAACCTTTAACATTCTGCTTTGATCATTTGGTGGGGGAAAATAGTAGGATGCAGAGGTGCACTTTCATTTTATAGTACCACTTCTGCTAGATTCACCAACCTCCCTTTCTTTCTGCAACTCAGTGTGCACCATAAAACCTAAAGTGAGAAAAGGGCTAGAAAGCTGGCTAGAGCAGAAATGTGGCACAATTGGGAGTTGCAGTGGAGGAGAAGGGAGAAAGGTTCTGATTCCCAAGCTATTCACTGAATCTTAACCAAATCATTCTGTTTCTTGTAAAGATTAGAGCCAAGTGGTAGGATTTATCACTTGGCTCTTTCTCCTCTAATAAACATTTGAAATCAGCAATCTGTTTTTTAGATGGTGTGGCAAACTTCAAATCAGACTATCAACAAGCTGATTTTTGACTAATCATAAGTCTGACAGGCAACAGACACATCTCAGTGGCTTTGATTAAGCATTTTGTATTCTCAGTTGCTATTCTGCACCATTTTTAAGTGTCCTATGGCATTTTTCCCCTCATGGGTCTCTAAATTGTTGGAAATCAGTATTGCTGTCCATGGTGCTGAAGGAACCATCTCTCACTCTCACTTTCTGTATTGCCCCTGTTTCAGCCCTGCCCTCTTTTTCTCTCCTCACTTCTCACATTTTTGGTTTATGAGCCATTGTTAACAGGTAAAATCATGCCATAAACACTTCATGATTTCAGGATACTAATTTGATTTGCAATCTGATTTCTCCTAATTATGGCAATATTCAGAAGGAGATTTTTGCTACACTCCAATGACGATGCCAGGACACAGGGAAAGGGAGGAAGAGCCAAGCCCAAGGCTGCCCCACTCCTTTTTCTCTCTCCTCATGAACCTTAGCACAGTGTAATTTTGCTGCTCATTTCAGAGCCAGGTAGAAATGTTTACCTTTTCAAGAGGGTTTTTTTTTGCGTACTCTACATTGTTGATTGGGGACATGATAATTGGGCAAGGTGGAGTTTTAAATTGGCAGATATTGGGGGTGGGGGTGGGAGAGAGAACACGAGAGTATGGTGAGCATTTATGAACCCTTTTGGTGAAGGATAGGACTCTGGAATTGCACTTGCATTTCAAATGACCAAGAGGTTGGGGGAGAGGCTATATTTGGGACTGTCCTCAGGATCTTTTCCCAATTAGAGATCATGCAATTTGAATTAGGGACCCTCAGGTTCATCTCCTAGAGGTTGGCTGGTCTGGGAGCAATCCAGAATTGGAAAAGGGTCTCTCTTACAGGCAAAAGTGTTTTCTCCCAGAAGAAACTGGAGAGGAGGCCTGGAAGGCACCGACTGCCCCAGCGGTTCACACACTAGGTTGCTCCTTCCCTTTTTTCACATCTCGCTGAAATATCCCAACCCATCTCTTATGTGTGGTCTCATTATTCCAGAGGTTGATCAGAGATCAGCTCTGCACTCTTTTTTTCCTTTCCCACTTCTCATATTTTCTTTTTATGAGCACATTAGCAGATATAATCATGAATAAACACTTAATACTTTCAGCAGAATAATTTGATTTTACTAACCTTTGTAGGCCACAAAGAAGTGTAGGAAGCAGGAAGATATACAATGGAAGAATTTACAGGAAATATTTCAGTCACTGTAAAATTTCACTTTCTGGAAGGGTCACTAAAAGAGAAACACTTAATCATGGACATGGCAAAAATAATGTAACTATATATGTGTGTGTGTGTCACAAGATATAGTTTTTTCAACTGTATATTGTACAAAGAAAAAAGGGGATGTATTGTTTCTTCTACTGTAGTAAAGAAATAAGCAAACCATATCTGAGAAAAAGAAGTATAATATACCAAGAAGATTGTTAGAGTGCTAATAGGATCCTCTTCCAAGTGCTGAACAAATATAAACCATATCTGTGTGAGACTTGTGGAACTGAATTCAACTATGAAACATGCATCGGAGCCTCTGTTCACAGTAACTGCAATCTTTCTAATTAAAATGTACTATTGTCACTATGACACCAGTTCTAGATAACTGTGACTCAGGTACATTACATCATGATTGCTTACATACAAGCAGAAGGCACCAGGATGCCTCCCTGACATATAAGCAGATAACCTCTAGATCTGATGAGATTGCCAACAGTGATTGCAGTCTTTTGGAATGATTGCTTACTGGTAAGGGATGTGTGATGACATAAGAGATAATTGTGTCATGGCTGAAGCACATTAAATAATTTTTGAAATGCTGTGCTTTATAGTGTGCTGTAAATTGAAGATGTTAGGATTGTGTTTGGTTTCTGTTAACTGATTTCCCGATTTCATGCTTGCTTAAATATTTCGTAATCTGCCATCTTGTGGTCTTTAGCTTGCTAGCATTGAAATGTTAGAACTTCAGAGCAAACAATGACAGTAGAACTGAAAGATATTTGAGCCAAAATTGTCAGCTTCAGTTCAGTTCCCAGAAGCAGACGAGCACTGACAAAGTTCAGGGAAGGGGACAGACCCATATATTTAGTATCAAAGGCCAGAAGCTTTTTCTATTTGTGCAAAATATTGTTGTTGATGAGATAGCAGTTTGTTTTTCTTCATTATCTGTTTCATGGATTATTAATGTAGACAAGAATTCTGGGAAATCTGTCTTTTCATTTCTGCAGTATTTCCACTTCCACAAATGCTGAAACCATTTGCAGTATACTTGCAAAAGCAGTCTCTCACTTTTAGCAGTAGAGTATGCCCATTTGTTATGCAAGCTTGTTGAATGCAGTTTCAGTTATGTGCAAAGAGATTGAGTTATGCATGAAGATCTAGCAATGTCTGAAGAATCTTTCTCTCTAGCCCTCCAGTGTGATTTTAAGGTCAATTTCCTCCAAACGTTCTACCAGACATTCTGCCTGATGTTGTGCATAGAATTGTGCTGGAAGTCTAGAAAAAACACTTCTCCGGGAATTACTAGGTTCTCTTATGTGAACCTATAATATGCTGCATATTATAGGAATCCAAAAACCTCATACATTTTGTGTAAGAAAAATAAGATTCCAGATTATACACAAAGCTGTATTACATGAAGGATCTTGGAATAGATCCCTCACATAACACTACGTAACAAAATTTGAAAGCTTTTCTGTTACTGGTTTGAACATGTTAATCCTGTTTAATTCCGTGGTATTACTTTGAAAGTACTTGTTATATAAGATGTCCAGCAAAAACAATGTTTTGGCAGTTTAATAAACATTTTCCATGTTTTTATGACAAAGCCAATTAGGAAATGACATTTATAACCCAGGAAGAAAAATCATGTAATACATGGGAACATTATACATGTTATTTATTGATTTATTTTACACCTTTCTCCCCGAACACAACACAAGGCAGTTCACAAAAACAAGTGCACTAATATCTACTTGATACAAACATTTTAAAGACTGAACAAATGATTCTGTTAAAAGGACTAAATAACAACACTTAGAACACTTCAAATCATCTTAAGAAGGCAGAAACAGAATGCAGCCCATTTAAAAGACAATTCTTCTGCAATAGCTTCATGGCCAAAGACTTGGCTCCATAAAAAAAGACTGATGGTGGAAAGAGAATAGAGACCATCCAAGTTTGCAATGAGAGGATTTTTAAAAATTGGGACCAACCACTTAAAGCCCTAAACATCTTGGGACCTCAATACTCAAGTGAGTATATATCCCTATATTTGGCGGAACCATTCCCTATGTCCTGCCAGGTTTATACACTGTGTGACAATGTGATAAAATGCCTTCTCAGCCCCATGGCACCACCATTGTTGCATTTCATCCTTGTGGCATTCCTTCTCAACCTGTGGGTCCTCAGGTGTTTTGTCCTACAACTCCCAAAAATCCCAGCCAGTTTACAAGCTGTTAGGATTTCTGGGAGTTGAAGGCCAAAACATTTGGGGACCCACAGGTTGAGAACCACTGCTCTACTAGGAGACCCAATTGGCACCTGCACTGATTTCATTTAGGCCACAAGTAAAATCTTAGCTATTCGTTGGTATCATTGCTTTCACTCAAATTCTAAGAAACATAGTTTTGAACCATTTTCAAGTTTTAAATATGCTTAAATACCTTTTAGTTTATTTGAATTATTTTTATTGTTTTAAACTATTGCAACCTATTTGGATTGTTTTGATATAGGGTAGAAATATGTTAGTAAATAATAAATAAAAATAGTCTCATATCCACTAATGTACTCCTGCTCACCATTAAAATGTTAGAGATCACTTGTCCAAATTGTACTTTGCTGTGCAGAGATTTGCTCAGGATTTTTTCTCAGACCCTATTGTATTATTTGTTGGACCTTAAGTAGGGATAATCTAACCTATCTTGGAGATAGAGGTCCCTGATCACAAAATACATGAAGTTAAAAAGAACCATCTCCATCTATTAGTTAGTATAATAACCTCCAAAATCTTATTTAATAATCCCCATAAAGCCAGCAACTTTTTTTTCTTGCTCCTGCCATTGTGGTGAATGATGCTAAAATTAAGTCTCTGGCTAAAAGCAAGTATTTCTCTTTTATCTCCCTTTTATACTTTCCCTGGTGGCTTGCTGGTCCCACATCAGAAGATAGCCTTTGGAGGGGAAGAGAGTGAGTGAGTGAGTGAGTGAGAGAGAGAGAGGCAAACCCTCTCCTACTGACTAGTAGCCAGAAAAAGAGCTATTGAGCTAGTATCAATGTTTTATTACACAATTTTAGTTTCAGTCTTTGCATCCTGTGTGTGTGTGTGAGAGAGAGAGAGAGAGAGAGAGGAGAGAGAGAGACTTAGTATCTAATGTCAACACAGCAACACTATTCAGCAAATGCTGTCAGCAGCCAAAATAGTCTGTTGTTGAAGGTAATAAATGTCCATTTATGTAACAGTATTTCATTTCTTTCTCAATAGACTCCCAGATATTATAAGACAATTCAAACTTTGTTAACAAAATATGTCTCTCTTGGGCACCTAATAACCATGTGGTGTTGTTTGATCTCATTCCAAATTGTGTCTCCCCTGGGTTGTTGCTCCAAATGTACATCTTCTCAGTGTCTATTGGCAGTCTGTGCTCAGCACTTGATCTCTCTCCATTAGCGTATCCCTCCTGGGGGAATGGCATCTTCTGAAGTACAGTTTGTAAGGATGCTGTGAGAATGTTGATAGTGGGGAGTATATTGGCACCGGGGGGGGGGGGGTGAGACTCTAAAAAGATCAGTTTCTGTATTTATTGAGAAACAGTATGACAACAATCCACAGAGCTAGCTTAGATAGGTTGACTGGCTAGCGGATTCCCCAATGGACTTAGGATTTCCCTCTCCCACTTTGAAGAAAAGTGGATGCTTCAAAAGTAGATATGCAGTATTACTTACACAATTAATGGAGTAGTTCTTTGCACTGAAAAAAAGTATTTCCATTCTGCTTCCTCCTTCTTCCTAAAGCAGCTAGCAAATTGGGTCAAGTAAAATAGATAATGCACCAATCTGTTATTCAACATATGTTTATATGGTAGGGGAGGGCTACTCATAGTTCTTCAAATGTTTGTGGATTTCAGCTACCATCAGACTTACCCCGTGGTGATGTATGACAATATGGTGGGGCGGGGGAAGAGAAGAGCTAAGATGAAGCAATTGGAAGTCATAGTGATTTGAATGAGAGATAGCCAAATATCAGATAAGTAGAAGTCTAATGCTGAGTAAAGTTTAAAATGTTTTCTGAGTGTATAGGAATTCAGTTTATTGCATGTGAACAGTATGGTATGGGCAAGAGGAATGGGAAATTGTTTCACATTTCTTATTATTCCTCTCCCCCCAAAATGCTGAGAATTCTATTCCTGCATCAAATGCAGTCACATTACTGACCACCGAAATATATCATTTTTTTTTAAAAAAAAAAAGGTATGTTGAGAAGCAGAAGTGATATATTTCGGTGGGCAGTAATGTGACTGCATTTGATGCAGGAATAGAATTCTCAGCATTTTGGGAAACAATTTCCCATTCCTCTTGTTGTTCCAGTAAGGTTTAGGGTAAGGAATTTAAAAAAAGCCTGAGCCAAAATCAACTAAGTTGGTTCAGTCAATTTTGGTAACAGGCATGTTTTTGTCTGTTTAGTCAAAATTATACATGTGTAGTGATGGGGAAAATTATATTGGCATAAATATATGGTATGTTAGCATCCTTCATCTGAATCTCATAGTTGCTTAATTGGACAACAATCATCAAGGTCTTGAGTTCAATCATTGCATTATGGTTAAATAGCTCCAACCAGGATTGTGGTTGGATTGTGGCACAGCTGGCTGAGTGTCAGCTGCATTAAGATCACTCTGACCAAAAGGTCATGAGTTCGAAGCCAGCCCAGGCTGGAGTGTGTGTCCAGCCATTGCGTAGCCCGTTGTCGACCTTTGCAACCCGAAAGACAGTTGCATCTGTCAAGTAGGAAAATAAGGTACCACCTTGTGTGGGAGGCTAAATTTAACTAATTTATGAGGCCATAAAGAAAAAAGACTCCAGGGAATGTGGAATGCGGAAGAACTTCATCGGTGTCGTTGATGGACGATGAAAAGCAGCAGCTCCCCTGGCGGCCAGAAAAAAGTTAAATAGCATCGGTGTATTTGTCTGTTAAACATTGTTTGTCAAACTGGCATTGAATGTTTGCCATATATGTGTTTACTGTAATCCGCCCTGAGTCCCCTGCGGGGTGAGAAGGGCGGAATATAAGAACTGTAAATAATAAATAATAAATAAATAATAAACCAGCATGAAAGATCTTCGCTTCTGTGTTCCCACACAATATTTCCCATTCATGCTGTTAGATACAGAATTTAGAGATTTCATCACACTAGAGAATGAATCCACTTTAAATCCAGTTGCTGCCTCCTGCAGAATTCTATGGTTTGTAGTTTAGAAAGGAGCCTTTAACAGCCTCACTAAACTACAAACCCCAGAATTCTGCAGGAGGCAGAACCATCTTTCCCCGATCTGAGCACAGCTGGAGAGGGGAAAGAGCTTTGCCTCCTCCCCCCAGGGAAGAAAATCCAACCCAAAGTAGTTCCAGCTGGAACTACTTTGGGGGGAGGAGCCTGGAGAAGATTAGCCTTCCTCCAGCCTTCTCCTGACTTCTACCCACCACATCCCATCCATTAACAGTATAATTATGGTTGCTTTAGAGAGCTGGGTAGGATTTTTTTCCCCTCCTACCTTCCAGGAGGGTTTTTTTGCCTACCCTATACTGTTATCAGGGGGCAGATTGGGTTTGTTGGTGATTTAAATAGGTTCAGCAGAAAACAGCTAGAAAGGAAATATATATATGGTGTACACCCAAGGCACACTTTTGGGGCCAAAGGACATTAATGTAAAACATCACCTGTTGTTACACTATCCGAGGTGAACAGGATAAAGGGCTTTAAAGGGGGAGGGTCTTACCTCAATATCCTTGAGGAAGATTCCTCCAACACATTTTGCTATTAAGGTTACCCAGGTTTACGTCACCCGGGAACCAGGTGCTTCGCCCTTTGAGCCAAGGGGTAGGCCGGGAAGGGACACCACCTCGGCTTTATTCACTACACATTCATGCTAGTCTGATTATGTTTTTAAGCTTTAGATTTAATTAGGTAACAGTTACTAAAGTTGCCCAATTTTAAATCCGTAACTGTTGTGTGGTATCTTCATTTGGGGGGTTGGCAGACAAACAGGATTTAAAGTGGATTCATTCTCTAGTGTGATGGAGTGGTGAGTTGAATTACACTTTATGGAAGGAGTGGAGATTTAATTTTGGAGCTGCTGTTCTTAATTGCAATTCCATGTTTGCCGTATGGTAGTTCCAACCCTACTGTGATTATATCTGTTTATTCCAAAGCAAACATTGCTTCACAAATTCTAAAGACTTAACATGTATACCTAAGCTTTTTCATCTCAGTATTATTACTATGGTTGGCATCATCTGTAAATGTTCTGTGTTCTCCGAGGTATTTCTGGAACTAACCTGATGATTTAGTGTGTCAGGATAGTTCATAAGCAGCCTTGTAATGATCCTGTCTGGATTTTAATTGGTTTAACAGTTCAATAACTTACCTATTTCCATAGGCAATTTTCTCCCTAGCATTTATTTATCTATATGTATCTCTCTTCCATAGGCAAATTTATCTCTAACATTTATCTCTCTACATATATATGAAAAATGTTATAACAAAATTGTATGAAGGACTGCTGGTGGGTGTGAAAGGGTTGTTATTGAATGTTTTATTTATTTCTAAAACTTAATAACTCGTCAACTAATCTGATGGATTCTCATAGCTTCTTGCAATATACAAGAAAAAAGAATTCAAATAAAACAATGTGCATATTAAAACATAAATCAGTAAGCAATAAACATTTTATATTGAAAACATCAACAGCAGCTTAACAGAGCTGACTGCAACTCAACAGACATGTACTCTTTTAAATAATAATAACTAAAGTTTGTTTTCTGAGGGATGGAAAGCATTGACCATAGAGATCTAACTTTCTAAGGCCTGGGTTGCCTTTGTCTGTATGCTAGGGTCCTTCCACACAGCCATATAACCCAGAATATCAAGGCAGAAAATCCCACAATATCTGCTTTGAATTGGGTTATCTAAGTCCACACTACCATATAATACAGTTCAAAGCAGATAACATGGGATTTTATTCAGCTGCGTGGAAGGGGTCTCAGATGCTGCAAACAAGAGTTTGATGCTTGTTTGTTTTTTTTAGTTTTTTGTTCAGTTTCTCATATTTTTAACCACGTCACTTTGTATTTATTGTTAAAGAACAAAAAGGTCATATGAACATGTCCATGTATTTTCATGTAGATTTTTCCTAATATATGAGTTTTGTGCAGGAGTCAGGATGGACTAGGAATCCACAAGACCAGGGTTCAAATAACTCAGCCATAACTCCCTTGGTGATCTTATAAGTCACAGTCCATCAACTTTATGTTCTCTAAATAAATATTTCCAATAAATTTCTGTTATAGAGTCATCATAACTTGAAAGCACACAACAATACATTTTTCTGTTGAGTTTTCCCTAACATATACAGTTGTGCAAGAAATGCTTATGAATACAATGTATTTCTTGCACAATATTTCCACAAATATGTATATGTGACATTTATCTTTCACTGGGGACAAAGTGCAAAGTTTAGAAACATTAAAATGTCAGTCTGTTTCCATGTGTATTGTCTTGAGAAGTGGGAAGTACATAAATTCACGTTAAAATATAAATCATGTAATTTTATCCTTATGTACAGTGAAGCCAACCTTCACATTGGTGTCAATGGAGAAAATTGGTTCCTGGTGGCTTCCATGATATTAGGTTCATAAATCTGTTTCAATGTTTATTCCTAACTTCAAAGGAGTTATTCAAGGTACTCAGTCTTATTTCTAAAATAAATGTGTCATCTTGGATGGCTGAAATTTGGATAATAATAATAATAACAACAATAATAATCTTTATTTATATACCGCTCCATCTCCCCAAGGGGATTCAGAGCAGTTTCCAAGTAACATCACAATACCTACAGAATAAACAACATAACCACAAGATTAACAAAACAATATAAGCATAAAAATTGTCGCCATAACACATATATATCAAAAAGTAATCCTGCCTGTTCAAGGCAATTTAAAAGGCCGGGCCGAGATTAGTGCAAGCTCAAAAATTCTAGGGGGCTCGGGAATTAAGTGCAGTGCTATGGCAGGCAACAACAAGATTAGGTATGGGTCTATGGCTGTTCATTTCTGGGGCCTATTAGAGGAAGTGACCTGGCTAATTGGTAGGAAGAATAAGGCCATATTCGACAATGTGTAGGGCTGAGTTAGAATTGGTCATTCTCACAGGTTTGTTGAAACCACCAGGTCTTCAAGGTCTTACGAAAGGAGGGAAGGGATGGGGCCTGTCTTATTTCCCTTGGAAGGGCATTCCAGAGGCAGGGACCACCACCTAGAAGGTCCTCTCTCTCGTCCCCACCAACCGTACTTGTAACAGTGGTGGGAGAGAAAGGAAGGCCTCCCCGGAAGATCTCAGAGTTCGCGCTGGTTCATAAAACCCAAAGCAGATGTATAAATTCAATTAACTGAGAGCCACCAACTACCATAGTCTCAAGCATGGACAAAATTCATTGGAAATGTACTCCTTTGTGTGCTCTGAATTCATTGGACTATAACCATGAAAAACTACTGGAAAACAAAATACAACATTTTAATACTTAGCATTATCTCATTCCTATAATGGGTGATTATTGGAAGCTGAATAATTGGATTTTTCTGAGCATTCTTTACAGCAGGCCCCATATGCAGCTGTGGAAGAGCAGAGCAGCTTCCTGGCCTCAGAAGGAAAGGGGAACCAGGTGCTGCCCTCAGATAAAATCTCAGCTAGGAAGTATTGCAACGAGGCAAATAAAAAAAACACCTTAAACTGGAGGGAGGCTGGAATTAAGAAGCTGCACAACAGATCTCCCATTAGGATATGAGTGCAAGAGGTGTGTAGGGTCTCAGGGAAAGGCATGAGAACCGACTGGGCAGAAATTTTCTGGGCTATTTAACTGGGAAGGCCCTATGACAGACTTGAGAACCCAGAAAGCGAGAGCTGAAAAAGGCTTAGAATAAGCCCTGCCTCCCAATGAGAAGACCCTATCAAGGAGCCAGGCTCTTCTTCCTGTAGTTACTTAAGAGGAAGCTCAAAAAGCACTGTACCCTAAAGATACTTACTGAAACCTGTGCTGCAATCATTTTATTTGGCTGAGGACTTGCTGAAATCAAAGGCTTTTTCCTACTTGAGGGGGTTTGGGTGTGTTTGAGAGGTCATGCAAGCAAGGGCAATTGATACACTTCTTCCTGTGGATGGTGCAGACCCCATAACAACAGCAAAGGAAAGTGTTTCTATCTCATGGGTGGTGTGTGTGGGAAAAAGATAGTGACTTATCACATTTAGAGTTATATCATCTTAGCAAGGCAAAACATTACAAATTGGATCCAGGTAATTTAAAAGGACCATTGGGACCTCATCACACTAGAGAAGGAATCCACTTTAAATCCAGTTGCTTCCTCCTGCAGAATCCTGGCTTTGTAATTTAGGGAGGAACCTTTAACAGCCTCACTAAACCACAAACCCCAGAATTCTGCAAGAGGCAGAAACTGGACATAAAGTGGATTCATTCTCTAGTGTGATCTCCCTATATGATCCCATTAGTAGTTTAAGATCTTCAAGAGAAGCCTTTTTTCTCTGTCTCACTACTTTCTTGGGTTCATTGGGGAACAAGAGAGAAAGCTGCTCTCAAATTTTGGGATTCCCTCAGAATGCAAAAAATGATTCCCTCCTGGAAGAGCTGCTTGGTGAATTTCAAGGAAGAAAAGAAGGTCGAAGGATGGCAAAGCACAATGACCAATAAATGCTGCCCAACAACTAGAGATGATGGTAAATGGAAGCTGTCTGTGGCTTAGTAACACCATCAGGAACCATCCCTGTCATGAGTTAACTGAAGAGACAGCAAACTGAAAGTCATACAAATAAAACTCTAAGAGAAAGTATAATTTTAAAGCTCCCATCTTTTTTTCTTATCCTTCATGCTTACTTTCCATCGTGTCAGCTGCAAGCAATAAAGTTCTAGCTGCTCAAATATTTTCCCCATAATCTTAAGCTCTCTTTGACAAATAAATAAATATACCAACCAGTTGCAAAGCTAGTGTTCTGCAATGCCTTTCTGCACTTTTCCCCACTGGAAAACAAAGGTAGTGGCAAAGTCATTCATCTCCTGTTGTTCTTTTTGTTCCAGTAAATTAATCAACAAAATCACTTGTCAATTAACTGGCTCTTGGTAGGAACTCTAAAATAGTCCAATTAGTTGGCTTGCCCAGACTTTCTTGCAGGGTTATTTTAACAGAACACTGCATTGTAATGGGAGATTATGACTTAATGGGCCAATGTCAGTTGACTTTACAATGCAGAAAGAAGGTCATGAAAGTTTCTGATTTAGAAAATTAATCTATATGGAAGTTTGTTTTCATTTGATTAAATTGTTTGGGACGAAAACAGCATACAACTGATCCTTTTGCAGTTCCAATAATGCTTTTTTATATAAGTATAAAGATGATGTATTATACAAAGTGCAAACTGACATTATTTTCACCCCGATCCATATAGTAAGGCATTCCAAAGCTTGAATCCCATGAAGGCATTTCATAATTGTCTTATGAATTCAATTTAAATAGAACTCGAGCTAACAATCAATACATGTACATTCAAATAGAGACCCAAATCAAATCAAGCGAACGTACTTTTAAATTTTTCACACTACTTAGCTAATTTCCTAGGTCAAAAGATACATACAAACTGTACAGACAGATCAATCCCATGTAAATAAGATGAGTTGTTTGCTCTCAAACACTTGAAAGCTTAACCCCCAATTCTAGAACCAATCATCCAGAGTACATCACATTGTGCAAAATAAGTTCCAGAATAGATCTCACACCCTGAAACACATCACTGCTTTCCAGGATACTCCCATATAACAAAAAATTCTGCATGGAGATGCCAGGGGGTGGATCTTGGGAAAATGTTGGCAAACTTTATGGTGTGGTCTGATGGAGAGTGGTAGAAAGGAGTTTGGCTGATAGTTTTCACTTGCATTCTGTGGTAAAAGTTTCATTGGTATTCCTTGAAACTTTGAATTGCAGAGAACATTTGTTAATGTTTTTCTTGTTTCTTACTATCCCCACTTTTATTCAACTTAGATTACCCCCCCCCCCCCCAATTTGAGTCCTGCAATGCCTTGTGTGACTTCTTTCTTACTGGCAGTTTATATCTCATGACTTGCACCACTGCAATGGCATTATCCACATATTAGTATCAGTAGCACATAGGTAAATTATAGTGGACAGTATGCTGTGGCAGGAACCTACAACTGGACTGTCATTCAGGATAGCCTCCTGGATATTTATCTATTTTATAGTTGGGACGAGCAGTCAAATTTAGGACAATATTTTTCCTCTCCAGGGAAATATCTTATTATCACGATGTTGAAAACTCAGTTTTGAAGTATATCAACAGGAATAAAACAGTCAATGCACAATTAAATAGGACAACTCAAGAGTAATTTAAATTTCACTATATTTACTCAAGTAACAACAGCTCAATTTGTTTTGGGTATTGGACACTAATTATGCATATAATACCAACTTAAGATGAAGTAATGTGATTAATACATTTAAAGAAGAACACCTTGGGGTATTGTGGGTAGTCATGGTGGTAAATATATGCGTAAAGATGTATTTCTGTCAAAGGGTGAGATCGTGGTATTACTAGTCACCCATGTGGGTCATACAATCACATTCCATTATTTTTAGCATGCTCAAATCTATCAAAATTGACTTCAACATGAGAAATGCAAATAATATTCCATAGCAGATAGAAAGGCAAAGAGATTTTTTTCAATTAGGATAGAACTGAATAAACAGTTTTCTGGGAATTGCAGGCCAAAACACCTGGGGACCCAACAGGTTGAAAACCATTGATATACGACCTCATCATATTAGTCTTCAGCCCATCCTACAATGCTTGCAAGGTGAAGCCAGGACTGAGACCAACACGGTCCATCACATGACATGGGACTGCTTCCAGTGGGGCTCCATTCTGGCTCCGTTCTACAAGTGTCATAAGATGGAGCCCTGAGAACATGAAAGCCTTCACATACTGTCATCTAGGAAGCCAGTGTAGTGCTAGGAAAGCTGGACAGTGATGCTTTCCCCCATGGAATGGCAATGTGGGCAATGTTGAGCACAGGAAGATGGTCCCCCCCCCCCCATTGCCCACTGGATTTGCCCTACTGTACCATGGGTGGTCTCCCCTGATTTGAGAAGCTCCATCTGATGAGGCCTCTAATTAAAAAAAAACAACCCTACATTTCTTCTTTGTGAATGCAACTTTTATCCTTCAACCTGGCAGCAAGGAAGCAGCAGGTCTTTAATATTCTGTGCTATTTCTTATATTGTAATCATAACTTATAGTGTGGTTATTTCTACTTTTTCTTTGGTATCCATTCAGTTGCTTCCAACTTTTGCCTGTATGAAGAATAATGTTCCTTTTTGGACAATTATTATTTCTTCTCTAGCACCATTTCCATTCATCACAATACATAGAAAGCACCTAGAGTATTTTTAAACTACAACATCCTTTATACTGCTAAGTTTTATGCTGCTAGGATTTTAAATTTCTTTTTTGGTGGATGATTTGTGATACATATCTCTTTAAACAGGTAATCAAATGTTTCTCTTTGCTCGTTCATACCGTGGCTGTAAAGAAAGGAGGTATGCTTGACAGAGTCAGAAGGCAGTGAGTAAAATCCAAGACCAGCTGTTATCTGGGACAGAAAGTTTCAGATGAATGGAAGTAAAATCCTTTATATTTATTCTAAAGCATTCAATTTCATTATATTTGATTGTCTTCTTCCATTAACACATGCTCAGTTCTTCAATCTAGCTAAGATCTTGAAAGCTTTATTGCAGCACAATGAAAACATAAAACTTTTTTCTTGATTAAAAGTTTTAACCCTCCTCCTTTTTGCCCTTTTACTGCAGGACCAATACAGAAAAAAGCCTACTGATTGCAAAGTTCTGTTGGGCAAACATTATAACTTTCTTTAAACATATTGATGCCCCCAGTTGAGTTAGGCAAACAGATGGGGAAGAGACAGAGAAAGCTGTGTAAGCTCCACTGAGGCAAAAAAAGAGAGAACTTACATTCCTTTTTGTTTTCTTTGTCCAAAAAATGGCACCCTGGGGAAGATCTTGTCACTAAGTTTTATAGGCCAGGTGGTTTTAACTGAAGGAACGTAGCAGATAGATGTTTAAAATGTCTTTTCTTCTGTAATGTGTGAATTTCTCCACTGGGGAAATCAACAGGGGTCCCAAATATCAACTTTAAAAGTGCCTTAATTGGTTTCAATATAGCAAGTTCTTAAAGAATTCCAAGGCATTTTCCCCTCTAACTTCTGTAACACAGAGTTTGATTATTCTTAAGGGGGATAGAGTTAAGAAGAAAATTTAAAATGTTTTTTCTTCTTTTTCTGCCCTCAGTAATAGTGTATCTATCATCTATCACATTTTACATGTCTTCCGAGGGCAGCATTCATGGAAATGGTCCCATTTTATCTTTGTCATATCTCTGTGAGGTTTATTTGGCTGGGATTCGAAGTCCACCAAGGAGTTTCATGGCTCTCCAATGACACATATTTCCAAATAGTAGTTCTTAAGTAAGTAAATTTGAATGTGATTGAGGCTTATATCATTTACTGCTAAGCTCTGGGAGGAGCAGCTGTGGAAGGGGCAGTTTATTGGCCAATGAAAGTGATACTTACCCAAGTGGTGCTCTATTTATTTACTTGGGGTTTGAGCAATTAGTACAATATCTAATGGTTTAGAAAGGTTCTACATTTGTAAATTGAAAACAAATAATGATCACACATTTTGGTGAGACATTGCAACCAGTGAAACAGCCCAAATCTCAGTGATTTCAAGGGATTAAGATTATGGAATTGGGTTTGGAGAGAAAAGAGAACGTAACTATGGAAAACAGGACAATCACTGGATTTCTGAGTGCCAGCAATGTAACCAAGAGCAATCAAGGAAAGCGAAACCTGTAAAACTGTGAGTAGTTAGGATGCTTAGCTAGAAAATGTGGGGTGTTGCCTTTATTTTTGTGGATTTTACAAGGTGCTGTAACTTAAGATGGTGCCATGGAAACTACTCCTGCTGTGTGTTTTTATATACCATGTAATTGATTAACATTCAACAATGAAACAATAGCATAAGACACATACTTTTCTCTTAGGGCCCTTCTACACAGGCCTCAAACCAGTGACTCCTCATGGGTTATCCTGAGGCATTCAAACAACACCTCAGGTTAACCTGGACTAATCCAAATTTCCCAGTTTACTTCAGATTAACAAAACACCTCAAAAGATACAAACCTTACTAAAAGATCTGGATCTGTTGAAATGCTGGGCCTCTGGGTATTGACTCTCGGGTCTGTGTTCCATGATCCCAGTGGTCAATCCCCACTGCCATCCCATTTCTTTGGGTTCTAAGAGCCAGAAGAAGCAGGAGGGCACCCCCTCCTTCCCAGCCCCCATTTGCCACTAAACTTTCCAGAGTCCCCTCAAAGAAAGCTGCTGATATGTCAAAATGATGCATCAGAAGCTTTCTTCAAGGGAGCTGAGTATGCAGCCAGGCCCCTTTGGTAAGCTTAGGGGGCAAATCATAGAGGAGCTTGATGCAGGACAACATTTAGCCACTCCCACCCTCAAAGGTGCTCGGTTTGGTTCAGCTGTGTGGCCTCAATCCTAAGAGGAACTAGGAAGAAAGACCCTAAAACATGCCTTTCTAAGAGATGGAGGGTTTTGCATTGCAAGAGGGAAGATCTGTCTTCTGCTACCAATAATAATAATAATAATAATAATAATAATAATAATAATAATAATTTATTTATTTATTCCCCGCTACCATCTCCCCAAGGGACTCAGTGCAGCTTACATGAGGCCGAGCCCACAATACATCAGTAATACATTATAGGGGATCACTACTGAGTTAATCACATGTGAACTCTGCTCTCTCTGGCCCCTTCCATACAGATAGATAAAATCCCACATTTTCTGTTTTGAACTGGAATATCTGGCAATGTGGACTCAGATAACCAACTTCAAAGCAAATGTTGTGGGATTTTCTACCTTGATATTCTGGGTTATGTGGCTGTGTGAAAGGGCCCTATCTCTCCTGGGAAGGGGAGCCAGCATTTGGGGGGAAAATAGTTCTCAGCGCTAAAAATATAATATACTGGGTTTGATGGATCATGAAAGGAATAGGGAAGCTATTTTGGGGGATAGTTAATCCAAATCAAGCAAGGGGGCTAGAGTGGTTTTATTATATTTTCCCAGCACAGGTTGAAGATTCAATCTTGACTGAAGAAGCAGGCTATGAGAAGTGAGAAAAATTGGGTCCATATATATTCTGTAATATAAAAAAATATTCTTATGTGATTCATATCAGCACCTAAAATTTTCCATTGTATTTTGGATGAAGAAATTGTAGAAAGGGCATTTTTTCTGATTGTATCACTTTCTCTTCACCACTCCTTCTCATAGACCTTTCAACATTTCATATCGAGCAAGCCCAAAGGGGAAAAAAATGGAAAATTGACACCATCATTTTGCTTGGGAAATTAGACTGAGGAATGTTTGTTTGAATTGTTGTGTGCCTTCAAGTCATCTCCAACTTATGGCTAAACTATTCCAGAAATTTGTGTGACTGAGAGTGTGTAACTTATCAACAATCATCCAGTGGGTTCCCATGGCTATATCCAGAATCATAGTTCAACACTCAAACCACTGCACTACATTTTTTCCTCTGGGGATAGCATTTCTATTATTTTAAACAACTAGAATTGCTCTACACATGGCATTATCAGGTAACAACTTCAACAGTATGTCCATCCTTGCTCAACATGATACATATAGCAGTGTATATAGAAAACATTAGCATGGAACATGTCAGTTGGACATCAGGTATAAGGCCTCCCCAGTTCCATTTCATGTTGTTTACCACCTTTTGAAACTCTGTTTCAATATAAATAGATTGTCATTGCATTGGACTCTGAATAGTGTTCCTTAGGGTTTTCCCTGCTACTACTTTATATCACTTACGGAATATATGGGGGATACTAGGAGTGAATATGGGAAACATTGTGACAGGGATTGATGAGTCTATCCTCCTATGATATCATAGTTGCACAGCTGAATCTAAGCGTTAATACATTAACACCAGAATAAAATAAGAAAAGCACTCTTGAATCTGTTGTGTTATGTAAGACACACAATAGCATAATCAATTGGTGAAGCAGAGGTTGATATCAAATCCCATCCCAAATCTGCCCACCAAAACAGGCTTTAGCAAAGAAAATACATATACAAAATAGTTTTACTTAAAATTGTTGACAATACAAGACATAATTTGATAGAGGGGAGAGAGAAATGTCTGCAGGTCAGAGTGATTAAGGAAAATAATGGGTGTGGAAAAGTAAACAAAAAGGAAGACAACTAACGTGGAACCTAACAATTAGTTTAGACATGAAATGTTGGTAATTCTAACAGGATCAGACCAAAAACCCATCAAATTTACCATACCTTTCAAAAAATGAATGGGTGAATGCATATGGGAAGCCCACAAAGAGGACAAGAATGCTCTAGTGCCTTATTTGGATGAGCCCATGAATCACTTTTTCTCCACCTCAAAATGTATCTAGGAGTCTCAATCCCTAAGAGATTTATACTCTAGCCTCTGTGATACTCTTGTTAAGCAGTGCTATCATCAGTATAATCATTTATAAAATTATCCAAAGTCATAGGTTGCTATGATATCTGTGGAGCAAATTCATTTTCTTAAATGTAATTGACCCAAATGATGTAAGTCTTATTCACAGGAATAGTCCCACTGACAATAGCAATTTAGCTTATGTCCTCATTTTTGATAGAAGAACATTGTGGTATTGGAATGCCTCTTGGGTTTACAATGCTTGTATAAGAAAAGACATATATATTAACCTTTCCAGGACTATCACAATGCACAGCGGAGCTGAAAGTTACATTCAAAATCTGTGCGGTTACATATTCCACAGGGTGACCTAGCAGTATATCAGTTAACTGCTGCCTTCTAATTATTTTTAGCAATATGTATAAGTCAGTTCTCAGTGTTTTCAGTAATTCATTGTAAGGCTACACTGAATTAATTTTTGGTGCATGAAAATAAGTCAAAATGACTTCCACCAACTACATTTACTGTACAGGGAAGAGATTCAGCCTCATTTTAAAAGGTGAGCTAAGAATGGTGAACAGGAGACCAGGAAACAGAAAGATGCAAACATGTCTCGGAAGAGTTTACATCTTTTGGGTTAAGGCTGGTTGTTTAGTTGAGATATCGCAGGCTTATGTTGTAATCTGGGTCACATACACTGTGTCAACAGTGATCTAAGTGCCAGGGAATTCTGCTGAGAAGAAAGTTTTCAAAGGAAGTGAGTCACTGACTTGACCGTGGACAAAACTAGCAGTTACTGATTCTATAAATGGAGCTTACAAAATCCCTGGAGTTTTGTGAAGGAATGTCATGTAGAGTTTGAGAGAAAGGATGCTACTGCGGTTACCTTGAATACATGCCCCATTTAAAAATCTTTATATTATAATTTGTGGAGTTATATCTAGTAAAAATTGCTTCCCTGCGGAAGAAAGGGTGGTGGCAGCTATGTTTGATATAAGATGAAGAACATGAAAGTTGCAGGACTACGTGGTGAAAATATTAGGGGATACACAGGCATAGGAGTAGGGGCATAGTAATTCCAGACCTTATTATCATGCATATAACCTACATGAATAGGGAAGGGTCCCCGCTATCATTTCCAAAGGCCAAGAACATTTTAACATTAGGTTCTCAAGAAGCAGTAGAGTAATGAAGGACTTAGAATATGTCCCCACACAAAAAAGAACTCTTCACATGGGTTTCATACATTGTACAGTAAAGTCTCAAGCTGATGCTATACTGCCATATAATACAGTTTGAATGACATTATATGATCATTATAGTTATCATGTAATGCAGTTTGAACTGTATAGAACAACAGGGTGGGGCAGAGGAAACACATTTTTTTTCAAATAGTTAGTACACTGAAAGGGGATGGGTGATGCTTGCCCCCCTCTACTAGCACAAACACTGCTATTTCAGTCATCATGGCACTGTGTATTGCAGAGCACTGTGTGATTGCAGTGGAGCAGTTTTTTTTTAAAAAAAGTGGTGAATCCATGGCAATTGTACAATATCTCTTCAAACAACACTTCAGTGTTGTGCAAGATGGAATGATACCCAATCACAACATTATATTGCAATGGATTTATGTGTTCCTGGCCACTGGAAACATTATGAAGAGGAAGCCACCCAAAGCATATGGATGCCCAAAAACATGGAAGTGGTGAAGCAGGCAGTTTTTGCTAGTCTGCAATGTTCTGTGTGGCACGATGTAGCACAGCTTTGTGGAGGTCAAGTTGGTCCCTAAGGGGCATTCTTCATGCAGAACGCACTCCCATGCATAAAAATAAAGATTGTACAGGAGTTGAATGAAGGGATTTCACACAATACACAGTCTGTTAGGAAATGCTCACCAATTTGGCTGAGAATGACAACGCCATAACAATGATGAGTGATGAAGCACATTTTCACTTGAATTGTTCAGTGAATAAACAGAACTGTAGGCACTGGGCAGCAGATAACCCACAAGAGCTGCACCAATAGCCTCTCCACAGTCCGAAGGTCACAGTATGGTGTGGTGTAGGCTTGTGCAATCCAGGTAAACCACTATCCATTTTAGTGTCCTGGATTTTAATGGGGATCCCAATCTGTTTTTCAGGAGCCTCCCAAAGTCAAGACGACAGCTGAAAAATTCGTTTTCTACCCTGTCCATTGGTGGGAATAGGGGGAACTTTCCACAGGATCACCTTTCAATCTTAAGAAATGGGGCTACAAAATGGAATCCACAACATGCGAGTGTGGAAAAGAACAAACCACTGACCACCTGCTGCAATGCAACCTGAGCCCTGCTACATGCACAATGGAGGACCTCCTTGAGGCAACACCAGAGGTACTCCAAGTGGCAAGATACTGGTCAAAGGACATTTAATCAACTACCAAGCTTGCAAACTTTGTGTTTTGCCTGTCTGTTTGTTTGTTTTGTTTTAAAATGTAATACAAATGTCTGGTTGCTCCTGACATGATAAATAAAAAAAACCCTTCTCATCATCGTGGTTGACCTTATATCCTCCATTAAGATCTGAATTAAAAGCATCAAAGTTAAGATACCACTCTTTCTGCGATCCTTTCACTTCTGTCTGTAGATGAGATCAGGTTTAATACTTTGTTAAAGCTGTTTCTACTGTAGAGGAGACCGGAGCTGTTGGCTTGCACACTCTCTCCCTGCAGCAGTCAGTTTTCCAAGGCATTTTAAGGAGGGTTCCCCTCTTCAAGGGAAGGACGAGGAGTCAATCTGGAGGTATCATTCCCTGGGCTTCCTTTAAAAAAGCTCTCTCTTCTCTCTTGATTTGGAGACACTGGAGGGGTGCCTTTTCACCTTCACACTTTCCAAATGTACATGGCAAGACTATTGATGGCTGTGGTGAAACCCATGTTCCCTCAATGTGTGATCTCCAAATTAAGCATGTTGTTGTTCATTCGTTGAAATCATTTCCGACTCTTTGTGACTTCATGGACCAGCCCACGCCAGAGCTCCCTGTCGGTCGTCACCACGCCCAGCTCCTTCAAGGTCAATCCAGTCATTTCAAGGATGCCATCCATCCATCTTGCCCATGGTCGGCCCTTCTTTTTTCTCCAGCATCATTGTCTTCTCTAAGCTTTCCTTTCTTTTCATGATGTGGCCAAAGTACTTCATCTTGGCCTCTACTATTCTTCCCTCCAATGAGCAGTCAGGCTTTATTTCTTGAAGTATGGGCTGGTTGGATCTGCTCGCTGTCCAAGGCACTCTTCAGAGCTTTCCTCCAGCACCACAGTTCAAAAGCATCTATCTTCCTTTGCTCAGCTTTCCCTATGGTCCAGCTCTCACATCTGTAGGTGACTACGGGGAATACCATTGCTTTAACTATGCGGATCTTCGTTGCCAGTGAATGAATGAATTGTTTATTGTACTAGCCATAGGCCATGACATCAGTAAAATACTAACTTTATAAACACTTTCCAATATAAACCTTAAAACGTAACAAGAATTAAAACTAAAACAAGTTCTTTAAAATTATGAAAGCAGAAACATGACAATAACAGTGTCTGCTTTGTGTCATTCCAAACCGTTTCCATTTCTGACCCCCAGTATGGATTTTGCTACTTTGGCTCTGATCTTTTGGGCTGCGATTGCGAATGTGGCAACCTTTAGTGTTATATTTTTAGAATGATCTGCTAGCAAGTCGCAGATCACCACAGATTGTTGCCATGATGCCCTTTCTTCCAAGAGTGATCCTAGGAGATTTTCCCTAGGGTCATTGTACAAGGAGCAGTGTAGCAAATAGTGTGTTAAGTCTTCTATTTCCCCTGTGCCACAAATGCAGAGTCGTTGGGCATGGGGGATCCCTCTGTATCTTCCCTCTAGCCAGTTTGATGGCATTGTTTGGAATCGCAGGGCTGTAAATGCTTTCCTCAGGACCGCTGACGTTAGGTCTTGAAGATATTGTTGACGATATTGGTCACTTTTTAGCCGAGGATACCAGGTAGAGAAACCTTGCAGTTTGCTAATCTGTAAGTTGTCAGCTGCATCCCTCTCAAAGATTTTGTCTCTAATCGCCTTCTTTTCCAGATGCATTAGGGTATTTGTTGACCCATCAAAGTACTGAAGGAGCAAGGCTTGCCAGTATTGTGCCCATCCTCCCTGCTTATACTGCTCCATCATGCATTGCTTTGTTATACTCTCATCCTCCATTCCCAGGAGCCTCTTCCCATATAAGATGTTAAGCTTATGCATTCTGGCCTTAAGTGAGGGAAGATCCAATTCCAGCCTTAACAAGGCAGCTGGAGTCCCAGGGGGAAGGGCTAACAGAGCTCTTGCAAACTTATTCTGAATACATTCAACCTGTTTTGTATTGCCCTGTCCCCAAATTTCAGCTCCATATAATAGTTGGGGTAAAATTTTAGCAGAAAAAATCTTTGCTGTGGGACATACCAAGGACCCTCCCTTTGTTTTCCCGAAGGCTAGGATTGAGTTCACTGACCTCCATGCAGCTAGTTTGGCTGCCTCAATATGGCTCTTACAATTTCCATTGTGTGAGAAGTGTATCCCCAGATATTTAAAGCTATGACACTGCTCTATTGAATGGCCATCCAATTTCCAATTATGCATTTGTTTCCTTTTGGAGAATACCATTACTTTGGTTTTAGAGTGATTGATCCTCAACTTCTCTTGTTCGCAAATTCTGCTTAGTGACCTCAAAAGTCTCCTGAGACCTATTTGCGTAGTTGACAGGAGGACCATATCATCCGCATACAACAAGACTTGGATTCTCCTACTACCTGCTAAGGGAGGGAAGTGGTCAGGGGAGCTTAGCTCAGCAACTAAATTATTCACGTAAAAATTAAACAGAAAGGGTGCTAGCAGACAGCCTTGCCTAACTCCTCTTTTTGTTTCAATATTGTTTGATAGCTTGCCTGACAGGCCTAACCTCACTCTTAGGTCTGTCCCCGAGTATAGCTGTTGCAATAATAACAATAGTCGTCTATCCACATTAGTCTTTGCCAACTTTGCCCACAAACGCTGTCTATCAATTAAGTCAAAGGCTGAGGTAAAATCCACAAATGCTGTGTATAAGCATCCCTTTGGTTTCTTCAGACTATTTTGGATTAGGTGTGAAAGCACAAAACACTGGTCTATTGTGCTTCTGCCATGCCGAAATCCAGCCTGTTCTTCTGCGATAATATTATTCTCCTCAGCCCAACTATGTAGTTTATTTAGCAGGAACCTACCATAAATTTTTGACACTACGTTCAACAGGCTAATGGGTCTATAATTATGTGGGTCTGTCCTATTGCCTTTTTTGTATAGAGGAACAATCACACTAGTTTTCCACCCATTTGGGACCATTCCTGTCTGGTTGATGTATGTAAACAATCTGGCCAGGATGGGAGCCCACCAGGTGATGTTATATCTAAATAATTCTGGCGGTAGCATATCCTCTCCTGGGGCTTTTCCTGTTTTTAATTTTTGAAGCAGTCCTTCAATTTCTTCTGGAGAAACTGGTGGCCAATCAGGGAAGTCAATGGGTCTAGTCACTTCCTCAGCAGTCTCTGGGCCGCTGAATATGTCTCCAAAATAGGTTTCCCAAGTATGTGCTGCAATTTGGGAGTCTAGATGAAGTTGCAAGGGCCTTAGCCCTGAATGCACCATATTCCAGAATTTGACCTCCTCCTTTTGCCTAACAGCCAGATCCAGCTTGATCCAATTTTGCCTGTTGAATTCAAGTTTCTTCCTTTTCAGTAGGGTTTTATATTGTGAATGAATTTCACTCAGGCTTTTATAGATTTGTTCAGTCCCATTTTTGTTGGCCGCTCTGATGACCAGGGACAGGATCTTTTTTTGGCTCCTGCATTCTGCATCGAACCAACTTCCCTTACCAGGCTTTTTTACTTTAGTTGGTTCTGTATGAATCAGGTGAGGTTTGAGGGAGGTAATAATTTGCTGATAACCCTCTATTGGGTCAATAGTACCTTTAAGTATCTTATCTCTGCAGGATTCCAGAATAGGTCCATTAAGTTGGTCTATAACCTTATCGCTCAAGGGCTCCGACCACTTGAGTCGTCTGGGTCCCATGGAAACCAGGGCCAGTGGATAATTATTTGACCTTCTGTGCTGTTCTAAGTCTGTTTTTATGACTAGTTTAATGGGGTGATGGTCACTTTCTGGGCGTATGTCCACTATAAAGGTTTTGATTACAGGCAACAATCCTGGTGAGATTATAAAGTAATCTAGGACACTTCCCCCCCTTACTGAGTGATAAGTGTATAGTCCGGATGACTCCTCTAGATGGCTGCCATTCATGATTAGTAATAAATGTTTACAAACTAATGAGAATAATTCCAGTCCATTCTTGTTAAATTTCACATCTCTCGAGTTCCTACTAAGTGAAAATTGATTCTCCACACGCAACCCAAAATGCTGAGCCAGTTCCTCATTTGATTTTCCCATCCTCGCATTGAAATCGCCGCCTAAAACAATGTTTATGTTTTCCAGGCCAGTGCTCCTGTCTCCCAGGACTGTATCTAAAAACTGCCACACCTCTTTGGCTGAATACGCTGAATTTACTGGAGGCACATAGACATTAATGCAAAATAAATCCTGGTTGTCCTTGAGGTTTAACTCTACAGCTAATATGTTATTGTTAGACTGGTTAGTCACAATTTGGCAATCAGCTTCCAGCTCAACTGAAACAAAAACTGCTAGGCCTCCACAGCAGCGCCCCCACTTATGCCGCCTTGCAGCAGGCACTGCAAAACTTCTAAAACCCTGCAAATTAAGATTTGAGGTTTCCTCCACCCACGTTTCCTGTATCATTATAATAGAGAACTCCTGTAAATACTCTACGAACTCTTCATCCACTAATTTTCCAGCCCATCCAGATATATTCCAGGACAGAATCTTTAGGTCCTTTGCTGTTTTCATTTTTATATAGTTGTTCAAGCCGGAATCAGTTGGGTGTGATTCAGCGTGCCTAAGTTCTCCTAATTTATTGTATTGTCTCTTAGTCAGATTTGATGATCCCCCTGTCCTCTGATAACTAACTATCTGGATGACCCTATTTTTAAGAGGATGAATAGCGTTCTCCTCAGCAGGGGCCTTTGCCTTGTCCTTTTTATTTCCAGGCACTATAGGTGAAAGGAATTGAGTGATTGAAGTCTGTTTCAAACCACCATTTCTATTTGCTGTTGTGATTCTCATGTACGGCCCTACCTTTTCAGCCCCCATGTCTGGCCTTCATGCTTTTTTGGCAATTGACCCCTCGTCCTCTATTTCATTACCCTTAGGAACGTCCCAAGGGCATATAGTATGGTCATTGTCATAAACCACACATGGATTATTGATTCGAGGTTTCATAACTTTCACCTCTGGGGTCAGTGGAAAATGATTAATGGGTGGATCTGCTCTTTCCTCAGGAGCCAAAAATCTCATCTCCAGCCAATCTGTCCTGTCCTGCGCCGCTCTTTGCCATTCCCTTGGGCTAGTAAATCTTTCTTCATTTAAATATAGCCTTTCAGAGTATATTTTCCCTAGATGATCACTTAGCACCTGCAATCTATCCAGGATAGCCCATTGCTCCTTTCGTTGCCAGTGTGATGTCTCTTCCCTATTTTATCAAGATTGGTAATTGCTCTCCTCCCAAGAAGTAAGCATCTCCTGATTTCCTGGCTGCAGTCTGCGTCTGCAGTAATCTTTGCACCTAGAAATACAAATTAAGCATAATATGCCATTAATCAAGAAATCACGGTTGTGCCAGCACAAATGTTAGGAAGTACAATGGATAACTTTGTGCAGTGGCTCCAAATGTGTTTCCAGAATGATGGATAACATCTTACAGATATTATCTTCTGTAGAAAATTGTTAGTGTTCCTGTGTTTAACTGCATGGATGTACCTTCTTTCTGTGTATGCATGTACGATGTTTCTTGCAAAATAACTAAATTAAGCATACTTTAAAACCATGCCTTTCCCCTGCTTCACCCTATACATTATATGGTTTTACAGTGACCATATAATGAAGGTCAAATTCCATTTTTGGAAGTATGGAACCACCCTCAGAAAGCCTCTGATTCAGTGTTTTAAAACCAGAAGAAGTGTTTCAGTAACACCCCCCCTCCCCCGATTACCCTGGCCATGCAAAAAGCCCAGTTAGTTGATCCAAGCCAATTTTAGAGAATCTTGTTCCTTATCTTAGCTGTGTTAATGCTTATTATATTATGGGATTCAGGTTATTTTTTCCTGTGAGTATTTGTAGCACTGTCCAGTGTCCTAAAGATATTTTATGTAGAGCAGCACCAATCACCTGCCTAACAATCCCTTTTGTAGACGGTAATAGAGGTAGGAAAGAGATAGAGCCAGTGTGCTCTGTATGCTTTTTACATGCTGTTTAGGCAAAGAATAAAATGATCTCATTAGGGTAGAATGTATGTTCAAATTACCCCTACATTTAATTTGGCAAATTTTTCGAAGAGGAGTGAAAGTATTGTTGATTGAGAAAATGCTCACTTCATTTCATTTTCTGATATCAACATCTGTGATTTCAGGCAGTGAAAGGGAGCTTCAGATAAAATTTGTTTGTCACACAAAGCTAATGCTGATTGTCAGTAGCTAATAACACCTTATTTTTAATCCAGAAGGCCTTAGTTGAGTGACATTATGCCATGTTGTAGTTTTCGTCTACAGCAGGCAAGCAGCTTCAGCCAGCTGGTTCCACTACAGTACTTCAAAAGACCACTTGCCCTGCCTCAGCTACAATTGCTGCTAAAAGCTGCAATTTCTGCTAAAATTTCAATGGCAATTGTTGTGACACTGTGGAGTCAGCCACCACAAAGCCTGCAAAGTGACTGCAATCAAAAGAGCTCCCCTCCCCCGAAATGATACTGAAAAAATGAGAGTGTCAAAACAATGGTTCCAGTGGTGATTTCAGTTCAGCAGTCAAGCATTCAGTTAATGCAAATTCTTGCATGTGATGTAATTCATGGAATATTTAGGAAATATACAAGTCTGACAGAAAGAAAACATGAAAGTGTGAGATCTTTAGATGTTGCAGAAATGTGACTTCCAGTTAGGAGTGTGCAATTCAGGTAAACCCCATATCATTTTCGGTGACCGATTTTTGAGTGCCCCCATTCTGGTTTTTTAGTTTGGTTGGTTTTTTAACTGCCTGAATTTAGAAAGGGGAAAATAATGTTTATCGATCCATCAGCCAGATGTTCTGTTTTCACTCTGGGAAGATCTGGCCCATTGGTTGCAATTGGGGTACTTCCAAGGCTCCCTTTCTGTCATTTTAGGGCTATCAGAATTAAAATAACCACACTTGGAGGGTGCATTTACCACTGCAAGCCCACCAAGTTTCGGAACATTTGGATCATCCACTAATTTTAGGAAATTCTGGCAGTTTCTAGAAATAAAATTTCTTTTACAAAAAACCACAAAAGGTATCCCTTGGAATTTCTTCACAGCAATAGTATGGAACCAGCAACAGGGCATGATTCCTGCCAACTTTCATAAACATCCACATATCCCACAATTTATTGGAATTTTTAAAAGGTTTTTTTACTAATAAGAACAAGTACTGTTTTTGTTGTTTATTCGTTCAGTCATTTCTTATTCTTAGTAACCTCATGGAGCAGCCCACACCAAGCTCCCTGTCGGCGATTGCCATCCCCAGCTCCTTCAAGGTCAAGCCAATCACTTTAAGGATTATATCCATCCACATTGCTATTGGTCAAACACTCTTCCTTTTTCCTTCCATTTTTCCAGCCACATGATCCATTTTGGCCGAGTCAAACCAAGCCTCACTGCTCATTGTGTTTCCAGGGATTTGGTTTTTGAAACTGCCAGATTTCTCAGATCCCATTTTGAAAAATAACACCATACATGCCCCTACTGCCAGTGTTTTAACCATTGGCTGTGCTTGCTGTGGTTGATGAGAGTTGCAGTCGAATAGCATGTAAAAGTTCTCACAACTCTCTTCCAACTACTTCATCTCTTGTCCAGAACCCATTCCAGAATCCATGTTTTAAAGTACAAGTATATCTATTTTTTGAGTTTTTGGATGTGTTTGTAAATCAAAGTATTTGTTGCACTCCAGTCATAGTCCATCTTGCACTCAACACCAGCCAGAAATCCAAAAGTAGTAGTAAAACAGTTAATCAAGAAAACCTCATATAAAAAGGAAAAGTCACCATAAGAAATAAAAAATGGCTAAATCCAATAGGCAATGGGGAAAATAGTCAACAGGTATTAACCTAAACCAAACTGGTGGTAATCCAAACAGTCCAAATCTGTTCCATAAAACAAGGTACAGGAAAACCAGAATCAAAACATGAATCCAAAAGCAAGGCCATAGAAACTTCTTAAAACATGAATCCAAACTCTCAAGATCTTAGAGTTAAAACATGAACTAGAAACAAGGTTTGAGATTCTCACTGCTTTGCAGTGTTTCCTGAGCTGAATTGTCAATGAAACAACTCTCTGATTTGAGGTCTATAAGACATGAAGTTATGCCTGTGACCTTGACTGCCTTGCCTGTAAGATTTCTCATGTTGTTGTTCCTCATGGAGTCTTTGTGACTTTCTTAATTTGCTTTCTTCTTCCCTAAGATGAAACCTGTTGACCAGTGAACTTTCTCACACATCCAACTCCTTATCCTTATCTGGGGTTACTATGAGTAGGCAAAAGGTCTTTGCCAACTGGTGCATCTCTCTGTCTGCTGTACTCAGAGACAGTTTCACTTTCAAGTCCATTCTCACAAATAGAATCTAAACTCTCCTCATTTCCCCCATTGAAAAACCCATCCAATCTCTCAGGCTCTGGAATAACAATCACCTCATTGTTATCAGCTGACTGAACCACAACAGTATGATCTGACAAAGTAGGCTGAGGTGTTGAACTACAACTCCTGCATTAAGTGGGATACCTACATCTGTTTATGTCTTAAATGTTTATTAACATTAACATTATAAGGATTTTAAAAGGAGGTGAACAATGTACTGATATTTTTCATCTCAACAGGAGGTACAGTAAAAGAGTTTTGGGAAGGTAAGTTAGGAGGCACATAGAAAATTTTATAGTTGTTTACTCAGAAGGAAGTCCATGGGACGGGACGTTCAGTTCAGTGACCAGATGACAGTAGGCCCCTTTAAACAGGGGTGACTTTCTTTTCTGAGTGCATAATATTTACAGAGAAGAAAATTACACCACAAGATTAGCCTCACCTAGTGTAGCTAATCCTTTTTCCAAAAAAATATAATTATGCTGGGAGAGAGCATAAGAACAATTCCCACTTGCTTTTTTATGAAGAATTAGAATCAAGAGAGCAAAATGACTTTGGTAGCTTTATCAAGGGGATATCTCTAAAGAGATTAAAGGAGGTCAAATACTTGACTGCTGCTCTACATATACACAGTATTGGCAGAATTTTTTTTAAAAAAAACATGTGCAAACACTACTATCCATTAATTTGACTACAGGTTGAAGAACTTTACAGTCCTTCAATTTATCAGAGGATTTTAAAGGCCAGATTTTCATTTTTAAAAAAAATATTAATGGGTTAGAGAAGATCGCAAGTTGTTCCAATAAGCAATGGCACTCAACATTTCTTTAGCCCCAGATCACGCTGATACAGCTGTTTTCTAAACAAAGAGCTGCAGCAAACCAAACTGTGTCCTTGTGAGAGCTGCTTATTAAAGAGCATTAAAATGAACAATACCAGCAAGATGGCACTGAGCTGCTGCAAACCACCACTGAAGAAATGCATGTTACAACTTGTGGTGCTATTTTCTTGGAAACATAGTGTTTCTGAACTGTCAGTTCAGAATTATGAAACCTACAGGTAGGAAGTATGAGGAAATAGTCACTAACCTTGACAAATCAGATAACCTAGTTTTGTTTTGTTTTTGTTTGATTCTAATGTAGTAATTAGGGCTGTACTTCACACACCTATGCAACACACACACAGCATTCATCATCACTGTCTTTTCTGGCTTGGGCTGCTGGGAGTTATACCCAAGAAATGTCTGAAGAACTTCACAATGCATGAAGGAGGATTGGGAACTCTTCATTTTCCCTTCAGATTTGTCACTCTGCCACTTTGGGTCACTAAGGCACACACACACACAAACACACACAAAGCCTTAATCATCACCACCTTTTGAGTCTTGGGCTGGTGGTAGTTGTAATCCTGAAATAGCTGAAGAACCTCACAATGTGAAGCAAAGAAGAAAAGAGGAGCGGATTCTTTGCTATGCATCTTCTGATCTCAATCAATACTATGAAATTTCTCTTGAAATTCCTCTTTTGGTCTTTGCAATGACTTCAACAACAACAAAAGTGGCAATTGTTTTGTTTTGACTCATTGTCAAATATTCTCTCTCTCTCTCTCTCTCTATATATATATATATAAACGAGGGTTATTTTTTAAGTAAGGTCCGTTTTGTTGTAGACACTAGTAGTTCGCGTGAATACCGCAACTTTTTTGAAATAAACTTTCATTGTGTACTTATGTTCAAACGGACCTTACTTAAAAAATACCCCTCGTGTGTGTGTGTGTGTGTATAATCCAAATCCAATTTTAATAAATGTTCATATATTCTAGTTATTTCACATGATTAAGTGCAATAAGAGGAAAGAGGAAATAAATGAGGAGGGAAAAGAGTGATTGCTGATGGGGACAAATATAATGCTTTTTGTGAATTGAGCCTAAAAGATTTTTTTACTAAGAAAAGCTTTTTGAAAATATTTAAAAAATTTGCTTCTATTTTTAGTGTCAGATGGGCTAGGAACTCATATTTCACTTTAATCAGTTGCTGCAAAGGTTATGTAAAATACAGTGGCTGAGTGATCCATGGCCTGGCCTTCGCCAACAACATGTTAAACGAAGTAGGCCACAAATAGAAATTTTAGAGGGAATGTATATGTGGTTCAATAGCAAATTTAATTTGCAGACCAATTCTAAGTTTATTAGTGCCTGACTTTTATCCCCATGTGCCTATGCTTTAAAACATATTTACATAGCAAGCCTGCTTCTGGCTGCTGGCCAAACTGTTCTACCACAAGGTAAACAAGTGTTTTTTCTAGCATAGCAGCTGCACTTCTCTCTTTGAAGTATCAAAGAGTGAGAAAAGTCAGAGACAGCATTTATAGTTCATCTGCACAAAAATGTTTCCATAGCGTAGTTTTTCCCTAAAGCACCTGCATGTGGGTGGAGAATGCCTCATTTCTTCTCTTTGATAAACCAGACCATCCCAATTGTGTGGGCTCAGACCTACTTTTCAAGCACCAAAAGACCTTCCACTCCAATTACACAAAATCCTCAAAATAAAAAGACCGACTCAAAGTCATTTCATACCTATATGTTTCAATACTCAAATAAAAAGTTGAGACAGTTTGTCTCAGGTTACTGCCTTTTAAACTCACAAATCAAATACATGACATCAGTTGAGCAAAAAGAATAGATATAAAGGAATGCTTTGAAAGGAATTTGGCTCATGTTGTTGAACCTCTTGGCATCCCTGGACATTCTTCAATAGTTTTGTTAAAGAGAAACTTTAAAGGGTCATATAGAGCTACTCTCCCCTAAATGTTACTCACTTGACAGATGTTTCAGGTGACTAGATGAAACCATGAATACCTGTCCTATGGGTATGGGGGTCATAATGTATCACTAAAAACAATTACGTAATGGAAAAATTAAAAACCAATGGGTGTTATCTTAAGTTGTTACCCTATTAAAAGTTACCCTGTTAAAACTAGCAATAGTTTAGAACCATTAAACGGCACTTAAAACAGATGCAGAAATAAAAGCCACCCTTTCCATTATCCAAAGCCACCCTTTCCATTATCCCTTCCACAGTATATCTAGTCAATAAACCAAATCCAGTTTAAGTCTTTGCTATCTGGTGAATGAAAAACAAATAAGAACCAAATATAGTCTCCTGTGGGTGAGAAGGAGTTCCCCAGTGTGGGAAGAGCCACCACTAAGTCCCTTATGTGATGTCACCAAATTTGTCTCTGATATTGGTGGAATTGTGGACAAGATCTTCTCCGAGGATCTCAAAATTTCCAAAGACTTATATAAGGAGATATGCTTTTCATAAACTTTGCACTCCAGTCATATAGAGATTTCTTGTGTCCCTGAGCCACCCGAGCCAGGGAAACATGGGATGGCAAAATTGTGTCAGTTGGGGCCAGTTTCATTTCACTATGGTACTGACATACCTCTGCACAAGGGGTGTCAAACTCATTTTCACCAAGGGCTACAGAAGTCTTAGGTTGCCTTCAAAGAGCCATTTGTAATTGTAAGACTGTATCAATGTAACTTCCCTTGCATTGAAAACCTTGTAGGCTACATAAAATGACATAGTGAGCTGGATTTTGTCCATGAGCCTTAAGGTTGACACATGTTCTCCACATTGGTCATTGTAGATGGAGCCTCCTCTGACATATGAAATAGATTGTTAGGAATCAGTATAGTGAGAATGTCCTATTTCTCTTGCTTAACAATAGAAACATTATAATATATGACACTATGCAAAACAAAAGCGAGAGCTGCTGAAGAGAATACAGTATTTCCTTGGCTCTTAATTTGCGTGTTTTGTGCCAAGCTGCAGTCATTTGAGAGCTCTAGTGAAATGCATAGCAATAACAAAGCCATGCACAAAATATCTCACCAACCATGAGTTATACCTGTTGTAGTGTAAATAAATATAAAATGTCAGATTTATAATTTATTACACCTTAGGAAGTTAAAGTTAGTTGTCTGCTGACCTCCTGAAGTTTGTGATCAACTGAAGTCATCATTATCTTTGCAGTTAGTTTTGTTTGTTGCTTCTCATTTTTTTGCGGCCATTTTAATGGCTGGAGAGAGAGAAATACATTCTATTATATAAATCATAATTGTGGTATAATAAAAATGCTTTATGGACCAAATAAAATGGCTTAATTCAGCATTTGACACAATGTGCATTAAGAAGGAATAGAGTAAAAAAAAAGAGAACAACTATAAATTCTCTAAGTTATGCAAATGTATGCAAATAAGCAAAACAAGACTTTTTTTAAAAAAGAAGTCTCTCTAACTAGAACACCCACGCTATAATGACACAATTAGGTTTCTATATAATCCTCTGCAAAAATGGGCCGCTAGATAATTAGAAATGTAAATGTTAAGAAAGTTTAGCCTTCACTCATAATTTTGAAACATTATCAGTTGCAATTAAAAATAAAGAATTCATTTTCATTTCCTTAACAAAGAGTTCAGTATTATAATATCCTTTGAAGATGTTGATTTCTGCCCCCATAAATGATGCTGCATCATAAGCTTATGTGCTGACGGCTTTATTATAAATACTTTAGAAAGTTAATACATTCATAATGGTTCTTCTGTTTCAATAATATAAACTAAGTCAACTCTACTAAGTAACTTTTCTAGAATTGCTCAGAGTAATTAACTCAGCAATTTTTAATCTGAGCTCATACATTAGTGTACGCCAAGTGTTCTGTGAAAAAAAAAAGCATCAAATAGGATGCTTCTATCCTTCATCCCACATCTGCAAAGCATGTATATCTATGCCAACACCATTCCTAGGGATATAATAAGGTTTTCTGCTCTATGTTGAACTATATGATTGGCTTTAAGCATTAATTGTTTTAAGTAGAAATGCTTAATTGGTGGGCATTTAGCCTACTTGTTGCTGAGTCAAGCTTGGAAAAGTTACTATTTGAGGAGAAGCCTCAAAATCTTGGATCAGCATTTCCCCTAATTCTGGTTCTGAAGAGATATTGCTGTGCTAGCAAATAGAATGTTTGTGAAGTCTCACAAATGCAAATCATAAGAAAAGTAAATCACTAGAGAAACAAAATAAATTGCTGGGTTGTTTTAGGTTTTTCGAGTTATATGGCCATGTTCTAGAAGCATTCTCTCCCTACATTTCACCTGCATCTATGGCAGGCATCCTCCAAATTGTGTCTGGGTGTATTTTGAAAGATGCTTTCAGGTGGTCTCTAGACTTGTGCAAAGCTTCCCTGTCCTAATTATTTCACATGAGCATATTTTAAATGTTAAACAACAGGTAAGGCACGTGTGGGGTGTGTGTGTATTTTTTAATCATAGAATCACAGAATTCTTTTATGCAAACATCATAGAATTCTATTATTCAAAAATCATAGAATTATATTATTCAAAGTTGGAAGAGACTGCAAAGGCCATTCAGTCCAACACGTCGTGGTGTTATTGTTACTGTTTATTGCTTTGTTTATGAGTTTATGTATTGTCTGTATTGCTGTTGTTGCTGTTATTACTGATGTATTTGGACTCAGCCTCTTGTAAGCCGAACCGAATCCTTTGGGAGATGGTTGTTGTTGTTCATGGGGTATAAATAAAGGTTTTTTATATTATTAACCCCATGCCATGCAGGAATGCACAATCTAACATTCACAACAAATGATCATTGAGTCTCTGTTTAAAAACTTTCAAAGAAGGAGACTCCACCACACTCCAATGCAAACATTTTCCATGCTTTCAATATTTTTTCTATATGTATGTAGAACAATTTTTCAGTTGAAGAAACAGCAAGTGCTATACAATGTAATGGTAGAGTAGATGTTGCTAAATATTCCTTGCAGGTTTTTTCAGTTAAAATTGCATTCAGAAGCTTAATCAAGCTTCTTTCAGTGCCAAAAACTGCCTTGTGAATGCTTTTAAGGTGAAGGAGTTTATGTAAGTCTTCTGACAAATCTTTCTCAAGATTTTGCTGTTTTTGTTGTAAGTTGACAATTGTCTATGTTCTGGAGGTTCAACATGATTGTGATATGTTACATGCACACATACACACACATTTTAATGAATTCTAATTCATCATCCTAAACCAACCTAAGTCTTGCTTTTCATGCATGGCAGGGGGTTGGTCTAGATGGCCCATGTGGTCTCTTCCAACTCTATTATTCTATGATTCTATATTCAAATGTGACAGTTGAATACATTTTCAATTGAAGTCACTAGACAACTGCATCACAGTTTAAACCAAACCAGTGTAAAATGTTCATTTCTGCCTTGTCCACCTGTGCAAGCTTGTGCCGATAAAATTCAAAGACATCATCTGCCCAGTAATCACTTGTAATTGCATGACATGTTTTTAAACGTGTTAGTAAATCTGAGCTATAAATAAAAAGCAATTGATTTTCTTTTTAAAGGTATCAAAACAAGCATGTGTTGTCCATTTTATGAATGGTAGTAAATGCCAAAGGCAAAACAAAAAGTTGGTATCATGACAAAATATTGCAATGAACTTGAAATAATAATTAATTTTAGTCCCCTGGACAAAACAAAAGTCAGTATTTTATAAAGTTGCTTTTCATATTCTGTTCAACTTACTTAGCTGGCTGATCTACCACGTCCCCCCCCACCAATCCCAGCTCCCCAGGGTAGAGCCCTGTCAGCCCCCATCCCATACACACACATTTGGACAATGGATAATGTTTGACTATGGCATGGAAGAGGATTTGGATAAGTTAAGCGGAGTAATCATTAGTAGATGGCTAGCTAAACTGCCACCAGACGGGCAATAGCTAATCAGAGCAATAGCTAAAACTGTTTTAATCTTTATTTATTAATGCTCATGTTTAATTGTTATATTTGTTATTCTGTATTTTATGATGCGGCATTGAATTATTGCCAATTGTAAGCCGCCCTGAGTCCCCCCAGGGGTGGAGAAGGGCGGGCTAAAAATGTTCTAAATAAATAAATAAATAAATAAATAGGTGGAATCTCTTTTCCTGAAATTGGAATCCATTTGTTGTAGTAGAGCCTGTGAGTAACGTTGTAAGCAGTAGTATGGGTGCCAGAGGGGAAAAAAGGGTTATTTGAGAGCAGGAATCTGATGAGGAACAACAGAGGAAAAGGATCTGGGATATACTTATGGCACCTACAGATGAGGACTCATTTGAGGGGATCTCTGGGAATGAAGGGTCAATGAGTGAGGAAGAAGAAGGAGACACAATGGATTGGTCTAGGGGAAGAAAGAGGGTTATTCGGGAGCAGGAATCGAATGAGGAACGGCAAAGAAAGAGGATCCGGGATATACTTACGGCACCTATAGATGAGGATTCATTTGAGGGATTCTCAGGGAATCCAACTGAGTCTTGGGGAGATCTAAGTCTTGACAGGAGATGGAGAAGATGGAGGGATGGGCGTAGGACTTCACGTGAAGAGTTGGGAGCAGCTACAAGGGATAATCATGGGGCATCATCTGATGATGATGATGATGTGTAATAAAAGTGGGTTCAGGAATGGGGGATCTTTGCAGAAGGCAAGGTGTTGGTGAATGTTCGTGCATTGGGTACTGTTTGGACTTGTTGCTGCCTGTTTCGTGTTCGGCATTAGTTTGAGACCTGTAGGTTTCTGTTCCTGATTGTGTGTGCTTTCAACTCGGATTGGATTCTCGTGAGTGTGGATTTCTGCTTTCTTGGACCGGCTTGACTATGACTTTGGAGTTTCGCTATTTCGGATTTCTCTTGCTACGACCCTGGACTTTGCTTGACTACGCTTTTCTCCCTGCGGCTTCACTGTTTTGTTAACCAGTTGCATGCTGTGCCTTCTTTGTGTCATCTCAGAGTACTGTGTTTGATTTGATTCTTTTATCTGGTTAATCCAGATTATATTTCAGTTACCCTTTTCAAACCAGGTTTGGTTTTGCACTTGAGTTCTGACCAGAGGCACTGAGTTCAAGTGTCTCTGTGTCCTTTTCCTTTGCTTCAATAAACTTTGTTTTGGAACTTACTTTGAGTCTGGGTTTTAAAGTGTCTGTGATTTTGACACAATTGCTCTGTGTCCTAGTCTCTAGAGCAGCAGCAAACAAGCTTGTCCCCTCAACATTGTGACATTCTTTCAAATATTTCACCATAGCTATCATGTCTTTTCTCGATCTTCTTTTCTAAAAGCTAAACATATCCACCTCCTCAGCTGATCCTCATAGGGCTTGGATTTCAGACCTTTTACCATTTTGGTCATTCTTCTCTAGACACATTCCAGCTTGTCTGCTTTTTTTTGTAGAAGCCCCCAGTGGTGCAATGGGTTAAACCCTTGTGCCAGCAGGATTGTGGACCGACATGTCAGCAGTTCGAATCCAGGGAGAGTGGGTTGTGCTCCCTCTGTCAGCTCCAGATCCCCATGCAGGGACATGAGAGAAGCCTCCTACACGGATGGTAAAACATCAAATATCTGGCAATCCCCTGGGCAACGTCCTTGCAAATGGCCAATTCTCTCACACCAGAAGCAACTTGCAGTTTCTCAAGTTGCTCCTGACTCAGAACTGTGGTGCCCAGAACTGGACATAGTATTCCAGGTGAGGTTTGCAAGAATCTATCTGTATATTATTTTTGCCTATGGAACCTTTTTTTCTGGTAAAAAAGGTAATGCCCATGAACACATCTTAATAACTGAGATCTAACTGTGCTAACTAGGATAAGATGAGATATGATGGGTGAACTGCAGGAATTGTACATGGTACATTTTGCCTCAGCATGCACAAATTTTCTCATTAATTTCTATTTAGAATATTTCCATATAGAATTCAGAAATTGTAACAGTCATTATATTTACTTTAATTTTCAACCTCTGGGATCTGTACTGCGATTGCTAATTAAGAGAGGCTTCAATTGTGAGAATCACAAAAGCAGCTGCAATGAGTTGAGTGGGAGGCTATCTTGGGTAAAAGTTTTCAACCATACTAATTTATTTTTTGTATATGAAATGAAGTGAAAGTTTTCATTTAATGCACATGCATCTTTACAGTTTAATTATTTATTGTCCCAAGCTCCTTTTTTATTTGAACCTGAAATAACTGTGCAAAATTCATGTTATTTAATTTAACATTGTTAATAGCCATGGTTACATTCAAGCTCATTTGTGAATGCACTCTAAGGAAAAGTGAACCATTATAGTTTCATTGCCAGACACAGTTCTAGAGAGCATAAATTAAAACCATCTCCCTATTTCTGTAACAGATTGTTACAATAATAGTTTTCTATGCTCCCCAAATTAATTACTGTTTTCCATCATTGAACAAAAACTGTTTTAGAAAAAAGATTACAATTCAGTCAGATAAGGAGAATAACTTAAATTTAGTGAATGTTGTCATTTTTTCTGTAAACTTTCTAATAACATTGAAATATGAAGATAGGTTTTTGGCCTTGTACTATTTTCTTCCAAAAGAAGGCAAGAAAAAATAGTAGACAGACAAGAAATATATAGCTTTTTCTTCATTATCATCATCAAATGTAAAGTAGATAAACAGAGCAGTATGGAGGCATTTTGCTTTCCAAGCCTCACACAGCTGGAGTGGGGAAGCCTTTTGGCACCCATGCTGAAGAGAGGCCAGCCATTTGGAAAATAGTTCCAGTTGCATGTTGGAGTCCACTCTTGTGTAATAAAGAAAACAGGACATTTAGTGTGCAAGGATTTGGAGTCTACTCATCTGTAGTAAAGACACAAGAAGTATTTATTTACACACATGCGAAGAGGATTTTTTCATCTTTTGAGAAAAGAACAAATTATTTCTGTTTAATGTGAATGTAACAATCCTATTTTTACTGACATTTGTATTTTTATGTGTACATTGATTTTCTCTGTGTTTAGATACTTGTGCATCACTGTAATTAGTGGGTACTGGTCTTTCTTGTTCCAAAGGAACCCATTTTTTTTTTCAGTATGGCTGAGAAATGAGCCAGCTAGGATCTGCTCAGGGATTGGCCAGGGGTTTCCCTTTAATCACAGACAGGAGGAGGGGATTCACATGGGATAAAGGAGAACAACTGATTAGTGGTTGTTTTAAAAGTCCAATTCATTGCAGAGATGTCCCCATGGAGGACACAAAGCTGAAGAGGATCACGACATGGGCATGCATATGATTCTTTGACTGACTCAAGTCTCCAAAGGGACTGTGGCACAGCTGGCTGAGTTTCGGCTGCATTAAGATCACTTCTCCCTCTTCTCATGAGCTAGTCATTGACCATAATAAAGTGAACTTGAACATGTCTACACTTGGTCAACCATCCTTTGACATAATATCTTAGTTTACATACTAAACCTTGTTAAATATGGGCAATTATCTGCTATATTTACTATATTTGTATACCCCCTTTCTCAGCCCGTGGGCAACTTAACATTCTGACATTAATAATACATTTACCTTTCTTCCTGTAGGCTTATTGTCCTAGTTTCATTTTTTAAAATCTCAAGCAAATTTATACTTTTATATAATCCAAATCTACCAGCATCATATCAGGTTTTTTTACAGTCACCAGAGTACACAAAAAACCAACTTCAAAGCCCTTCTTTTTCTTTACATGTGTATCAAAGGAAAACACCTCTTTTATTTTACAGCATCAAAGTCCATTAAGTGTTATTTAAACATTTGGAGAATAACACAATTTGACATCTGCGAACTCTACATACATTCACGTGTCTTCATTAATTCTTTCAGCAAGACTTTCCTTTTTGAAGTCTCATTACAAGTTCAACCATTATATTGTTTTTGTTATTTTTAATCTAAATGTTTTCCCAATGAGCCAAAAGGATTAAAAGTGGATAATTATTACTGTCACTCTCTAAGAATTCTTTCACAGATGATAATTTGATTAAATTTTAGGTTTATGGTTCCTTTAACTTAAACAATCTCACCCTAGGCCTTACAGTGCAAGCTTAGAATTGTCTTTAATTATTTTATGGAAAAAATAAAATGGCTATGCAGAAGTTACAGTGCAGAAATACATTTTTAAACCTCTTGTTAGAATTAATCAAAGTCACTTTAAAACATTCTTCTAAAAGATTCTTCTCCATCAGTAAATGAATCTTTCCTCAAGCACACAAAGAACATTGTAGAATGTTCTGATTTTGAGATAATGTATGACCCCAGTGCTCATTAGTAGAAGCATAATTTGTACTTCTGAAGCCACCTGGAGTGTTCCAGGCATGAAGTGTTGTTGTGATGATAAACTTTATTACCATCCTATCTCTTTTGGCAGGATTACCATCTGATATTGAAACTATTTCATTCATTTTGAATTTTGTTTTTTAAAAAATATAGCTCATAGTCTATGGAATCTTTTAAGTTTTTAAAAAGTGGACTTAAGAATAATCTGTTGATCATGAAAATATACAGAAACTTTAATACAAAGTTGTATTTTGTAAGAAAGTGTTCTGTATTGTAATGCATCTGAATGTCCTAAATAGTAATACCAAGAGTCCTACTCTTGACAGAATACCTAGTAGGGGTGTGCAATTCAGGTAAACACCATGTACTTTTCAGTGTCTGGTTGTTGGTTGCCCTCATTCAATTTTTTCAGGAGCTGCCTGAATTTGGGAGGGCAAAATGCCAGCAGCCAGAAGTTTCGTTTTCACTCCAGGAAGATACAGCCCATTGATGGTAATTGGGGAACTTTCCAGGCTCCCCTTTCTGCCATTTTTAGGGCTATCAAGATGGAAATGGCCATACTTGGAGGACACATTTTACCACTGCAAGCCCACCAAGTTTCAGAACATTTGGGTTATCCACTGATTTTTTAGAGAATTCTTAAATTTTCTAAAAATAAAACCTCATTTTAAAAACTCATAAAGGTATTTCATGGGAGGATCTGATTATGGTTCAGTACATCTCCTTCTGGCTTTCCCTCTTCTGAAAACCTGGGCAATTGACCCAGAAGCATCCACACCATGGCCACACCCTTATATTATATTATATTAATTACTTTTATATGGGGGGTAGACTCAGGCTTCTTGTGTGAGAGCAAAGGATCACACACAGAGAAGGCACAAGAAAAAATAAAAGAGAGCCAAATAGGTGAGCCAGAGTGTACACACACATGCATATGCACACACACAATCCAGGCGAACTGAGACAGGAGTACACACAAGCCAGAAGATAGGGCAGGGGAATGGAATAAAGTAGTCAGTCAAACAAATGACCAAGAAGATGTAAAAGCTTATATATATGGCCTTCAACACATATACAGGTCAATCAAAATCCATAACTTTGACTCCCTTATCTGCCCTTGAGTTATACATGAGGTCAATATATACATGAGTATATACAGTCACTGCAGTGAACCACATAGCTTCTTCAGAAGTAAAAGCATTATTATTATTTCTTCTGCATTGCTCTCTGCAGATTGAGGCAGGGAACAGTAACAAACACATTAGTTAAAAGAGCATATAAAACCATTTTTATTTTAAAATCATTCTATTTTAATATTATTATTAATAAAAATAAAACTTTAAAAACTATACTTTAAAAGAAATCTGGATACACTTACTGAGAGAGACTGGTCTTTATTGCTGATTTAAATTCAGATATGATCTCAAGATGACAAAGCTCTCCTGAAAGGTTATTCCACAATCTAGGGGTGACTAAAGAAAATGCCCTTTGGGTAATTTATTTATTTATTTATGTATTTACAACATTTATATGCCGCCCTTCTCACCCCGAAGGGTGAGTCTAGTTTCAGCTATCTAAAAAGATGTCTGCCCAAATACCTGGGTCTATTATATGAGAGAAAGTGAAACCGAAAGATGATTAAGATGAAAATAGAGGAATTGCATAGAAAGCTGGGGATGTGAAAGAGGCAGACGAACAAGGCAGAACACCAGAACTCTGAAAACCCCTTTGAGATTGCAAAGGCAGTGATGGCAGTGGCCTTGATGATTAATATAATGCTTACATCCCGTAAGACTACTGCAACTCTCTCTACATGGGGTTGCCTTTGAAGACTATTCGGAAGCTCCAAATGGTCCAATGGGCGGCAGCCAGGTTGCTAATAGGAATGGTGCCCAGGGAGCATACAACTCCTCTGTTGCGCCAGCTCCACTGGCTGCCAATTTGCTACCGAGCATGATTCAAAGTGCTGACTTTAGCCTATAAAGCCCTAAACGGTTCTGGCCCTGCTTACCTGTCCGAACATATCTCTCCTTATGAACCCTTTAGGAATTTAAGATCTTCTGGGGAGGCCCTGCTCTCGGCCCTGCCCTCGGCCCTGCCATCTTCACAGGCTCGATTGGGGGGGACGAGGGATAGGGCTTTCTCAGCGGTGGCCCCTCGATTGTGGAATGCTCTCCCCAGGGACATTATATCAGCCCCCACCCTCTTAACGTTTCGCAAAAATGTTAAAACCTGACTATATGAGCAGGCCTTCCCAAACACAGTGTAGCTATTAAACTCTGATCTCAGAACGGTTGGACAACGTGACTGGATGACTGGTAATGAAATGCGGAGGACTTATGGTTTTTATTGTGTTACTGATGTTAATTGTAATGAATTTTTTACCTGTGTTAAATGTTTTTAATGTTTAAATTATTTTTGTACTGTTGTGGGCATCGAATTGTGCCGTTTTGTAAACCGCCATGAGTCGCCCTCGGGCTGAGAATGGCGGTATAGAAGCATAGTAAATAAATATATAAATAAATATCAAAAAAGAAGGCAAGTGATATGTAGCTAGGGACATAAATAGTCTGTTATTGTTATGTACTTTTAAGAAAGTTCTTTCTGATGTATGGTGTCTCCAAGCCAAATCTATTGCAGGATTTACTTAGCAAAGAACTCTTGAATCATCTAGAAAGGAGGCCAAGCTAATTCTTTAGCTCAAGGTTTTATATAAAGGTGAGAGTCACTGCACTTGCCACAGACTGCCCCCCCCCCAAAAAAAAAAACAAGAACAAAATTGGAAATAACTGTGGTGGTTTGCATTGGAGGACTATATGTGACTCTAGAGTATTGTTGATCTGTGATTCTTTCTTGTTCTTGTTGCCAATGTAGAACTTTGGAGCAAGATTTAGTAAAAGCACTCAAAACTCATTTTCTATTAATATAAATTGTGCAAAGACAATTGATTTTCGCCCAATGAAAACATGAAGGCCCAATATATAAGGCCCCTTTGGTTACAATGGGAATTTTTTTCCTATCAATTTATACTTCCTTGAAAGAGATAATATGAAAATGCCATTGAGCATCATGCTGTTGAACCTCACAAGATCTGAATGACATACAAAATTAAAGAGTCTGGCTTTATCTGCAGAGAGTTTTGGTAAATTTCTCTTTAACAAATGTTCAGTGTGTTATTATTTTCAAAGATTAAGTCATGTGTTCCCATATGATAGCACCTTGGGGAAAAATTGGAAAAAAAATAAATGTGATCTTATGGCGTTAGATAACAGTCAAAAATTACTAGCTGAATTCATTTCCTGAATGAATAGAGGGTTTCTGCCCACAGAAAGAAGAGATTTCCATTGATTACCTAGAAATAAAGTATTATAATTTGCTACACTCTTAAGGTTGTGTCAAAAGCTGACCAATACTCCAGGCAATATTATGTTGGAGTATGCTTCAGGAAGAAATTCATTTGGTATATGTAACAATGTAATTTGCAATATCTAAGTGTAATGCCTAGATCTAAATAAATTGTTAGTCCCAACTGGAATAAGCCTATTGAATTTGTGAAGTTTCTATTAGTATTGACATACTTTTTTCCCAGTGATTCAATTAACCTACTGTAGCTTGGACTACTAAGTGAATTTGGGCCCTGAATTGCAATTGTTGAACTAAAATCGGCAGCAAAATGCAGTTGTACTGCAAAGTGTGCACTTTAGTAAATTGCACGTCTCCAGTCAAAAATGCATATGGAAATGCTTAGACAGAGGGAAGGTGTAAACAACTGTGTGTGTGTGTGTGAAAGTAACACACAACAAGGTATTATGAAAGGTGAAATTGCCTGCAAAAATGTATGTATTTGGAGAAAGAATACACAAAATGCAGAAATGTAAAAAGGGCATACAGATCTTCCTGTGGACAATAAGAAATAGATTGCAATCTCATGCAGAAATGTGATAAACATCAAATGTGCAGAAAAATTAAAAAGGAATCCCGTAAAAATGGACAAATGTGTCCATTCTTTGATGTTAGTTTCTTTTGTTCCTACTGTAGCAATGTCACCATGAGTCCTCATTTTCATCCATTAATAACCTCATCCCAGGAAAGCATAGGTGACCATCCCTTTAACATAAAGAACTGCCCCTTTTATATCATCAGCAGTATTTAAGAGCTGGCAATACATTCATCTTACATTCATCACAAGGTCAGTACTACTTTTTAAAAAAAATCAGGAGAAAAAAAACAATATCCAAAAACCAAGAGACTGACACCAGTTTAAAACCACCTCTTCCCATGGGGTAAAAGTTTTCTGGGCCAGAGTTAAGAGAGAGGGGACCAGGAAGACAGTTCCACCTTGTATTCTGTGCTATGCTAATAATATAATATATTGTACATGCATATAATATTTATAATATTATAATGTAATACAAGATAAAACTAATAATAATACAATATTATAATTATATATTTTATCTTACATGTAAAATTATTAATAACATTGCAATATAATGGTATACTACAATATAGTAATATATCATACTGATATTGTGCTATGCTAATAATATCATATATTGTATGTATATATCTTGTAAGCTGCTCTGAGTCCCCTTTGGGGTGAGAAGGGTGGCATATAAATGCCATAAATAAATAAATAAATCTGCCCCAAACCCCATAGGATACAAGAGATAGTGATCCAGGTTAAAACCATTTCTTTCCATGAGATTCTATGGTTCTGCATCAAAGCCCTTAGGATAAAAGTGACTGCTGCCAGTTGGGCAATGAAACAGGATGGTAAACTATTAATTGCATCCATCCCACCTGCTTTTCAGTTGTAAAGATGGGAGTAAAGTGTGATAAAGAGGTAGGAGCTCTGCCTTGATATTCAGTGATATAGGGCTGTGTGGAAGGGCCCTTATCCCCGAGTCAAAACAAAAACTCTCATTTTGGCCCCAAAATCTGCCCTTGACTTATATATGAAGTCAACATATACATGTGACTATATGGTACTTGGTAATTATCTGCATATGATTTCCTTTAAACCTGCAATTAGATATTTGTCAAACATAATAAATGGAAAAAGTACAGTGATATACTTTTCATACATCATCCTTGCAAACACAAAGCAGTTTATAGTCAATAAATCAGACTAGAAAATTTATGGGCAGAGAATTAAACAAAGGTTGTTTTCAATGATTCATTGGCTTTTCTTCCAAGGAAAAATACTCATAGTGGAACTAATTGTGATGCTAATTTCAATGTGCTAAAATGACAAATAAAAGCCTCACTAAGCTGTACATGTTTATGCAAATATTTGGAAGAAATGTAAGTATAGTAAGTAAAGAAGAATTGAACAAAAACAGGGTTTTTAAAAACAGAATTAGACCCAATATATACAATACACAGAAGCAAAATATTCCCAGCTGGATAGAAGACAGCTGTTGGCTCTTTTAAAAAAGGTTTAGGGTGTAATGATTTCTGGGTGAGATATTGTTCAGATTGCTTTCAATGTGGCTACAGATTTGATTATGGGAAAGAGATGAGAAACACTGCTTTAACATATATATATATATATATATATATATATATATATATATATATATATATATAAAATAGCTGGAAGATGACTGAAGCTTTGGGATAAGGTGTCACTAATATGCTGGTGACATCCAGCTCCTAGTGATGATGCTATGTTTTTTGTCAAATATGGAGGAATCTGTTTGACTCTTGCATAATAAATATTGTATTCCTCCCCACTTAATTCCAAAAACACTCTCATGATAAACCAGTGTGTGGCATCTATAAAGGACTGAATGAGAGTGAGCAAATTGAAGGTTAATCCAGGCAAGACAGAGGGGACTCTGGCCAGTGGAATAGCAAATGAGGGAATAAGTAGTCATCCTGTACTGGAGAGAGTTATAGGTACCTATGTAGTTCTAGATAACTCAGATCCAGGCTATATGTGACAATTCCTCTATATGAGACTGCATGAGTGCTAAATCTTTTTAGAGAAAGTAATAATTTCATCCTAGTGAGGAGAATAAAAACCAAGGAGAAAAGATCTCATGGAATCAGATCCTTTATTAAGTGAGGGCAGTTCTCAATAATCATTAAACTCTGCAACTGAGTCACCAATCTTATTAATTATCTAAATCATAGGAACTCCCATGGCACAATGGGTAAACCCTTGTGCTGGCAAGACTGAACACCGACAGGTTGGAGGTTCAAATCCTAGGAGAGTGCAGATGATCTTCTCCTGTCAGCTCTTGCTTCCCATGTGGGGACATGAGACAAGTCTCCCACAAGGATGGTAAAACACCAAAACATCCAGACGTCCCCTGAGCAACATCCTTGCAGACAGCCAATTCTCTCACAACAGAAGCAACTTGCAGTTTCTCATGTCGCTCCTGACACACACACATAAAAATCTAAATCATGTAGCTGTAGTATGAAATGATATTCCTATGGAGTTCTACTTTCCTAGTAGAGCTGTTGTTAGGTTTCAGATAACAGTCTTCCACTGACACAGTTTGAAACCACAGCTCTTTTCAGTCATTGGCATTCATTAGGAGCTATTTAATTTGGAGTACTTGTAGAAAATGTACGGTGTTAATTGATTTTCTATCTAAAGGTTATTAGAGTAATGACTAAAACCTCTACTGCTCTCCAATCAGGTGTTTCTCATGAATATCAACACTGAGGCTTACAAACCCCTTTCCTTCAATGCATCATTCTAAAAGGCCAGCTTGACATAACCCATCTTGTAATATTAAGGATATATGATCAAATTGGTCAGAATGTTAATTGACAACGTTGTTATGCAATTTAATCAGATATTTGAAGAATACGGTTTTATATTACAGTTGCCACTGAGCAGAGTTGGAAGCCAAATTTTAGGGTAAGCTTTAGGTTCCTGCCTGCATAAAATAACAGGAATTTTAAGATAAATAAGAGCTTTGATTAGTTGAATCTTTCTTGAGAAATCCATGTGATGTGATGGGTTTTGAGGTATAAGATGTTGTCAGCAGGGAGTGAAAGAATAGACTGTTGAGAGGGAGGGCTTGTCTACACTGGTCAGAAATCTCAAATTGAGCCAGAAGTTGCCCCTTGACTTGTCCAGGGATGTCTGGCCAATAAAGTGGGGGTAAAAACTGATTGACCCATGTTTACCACATATTAATAGAAGTGAAAGCAATGCTCTGGAATTTTCCCACACGTCCCTAAAAATCTGGAGCAGGTCCACACTTTGGGCTTGGAGTAAACAATGGTACCAGCTCTCATCCAAGTTGGTCCAGCTGCCCTTATGGCCAGTGCTGCCATTTCCCTTCACTTCATGGTGCAGGGAAAAGAGAATGGAACTGAACTGGGCTATCTTTTGTCGCCGCAGCAGTCAGCCTCTGAGTTGTGGACAGCTCCTGGCCAATACCAATGATTTTACTGAGCTCAGCAAAGGTACCCAATGATGGCCAGGAGCTCTCTAGGCCTCTGTGGCTGTCTCATGCCTGCTAGAAAAGGGGTGAGTTAAGGGGCCAACCTGACAATTGACTATATAACATTAAATTGCCAGCAAATTTTATTTGAAATAGAATTTTAATCACAATATCAGTGACAACATGCTACATAGTCAAAAATACCTTAGGAATTTAACATAAGCCAAAGTCAGAGAAATGAATGATGGAATACATTTTGGAGGTAGGAAAAGTAGGCCTTCAAATTGTAGGATATTCACTATTTTCAGTATCAGAAATACATCACTTTATGTGGATAATCAAAAAGGAACTACTGTCTAGAAAGATTATGAAAGTGAGGGGAAGAGTCTTCCCTACTGTAGACTAAGGATAGGTAGAATTTTTCAGATTGCACTTCTTCTTTCATCAGATAATATAGAAACAATTTTATCATGTAGAGAGTTAGAAGTAGGAATACAGATATTGTCTTCCCGGGTTACATATTTATGAAATTCAGAAGGTAGGGGTTTGGGGGCGGTTTCAAATTCTGATTTCTATCATATTCAGAATGCCACTAAAGTGCATATCAATTCAGCTATGCATGACACAGATTTACACTTTTGTAATGTAGATCTATTAACAACAATATAATTTAGGGCTATCTTAAAATTAAGATACCTGGAAATTACTTAAACTCTGACAGTTAATGGATACTCAGCAATGGCACCCTATTAAAATAATGGCCCTGGGATTGCCTTAAGGTATTCAGACATAATATGATGAGTGGAGCTTAAATTGCTTCAAACACTTTACATTAAAATCAAATCTGTCTTTGCTAGTAATTCACTGGGTCATTAACTTGGACTGCAAGCAAGCAGTTGCACTGCAGTACACATTCAATATAATTGATGCACAATTACATCATTTAAAAGAATTTTCTCATTATACCTGGTATAATGGAAATGGTTGGTAAGTGAATCTTTTTAAAACCCACTTTCTCCAGTTTATATATGAATGTAGTCATAAGCAGATGAAATAAGCAAGACACTGCACAGATCCACAAGGTTGTGGCATGTGAGGTGACTGAACAAGGCACCAGCTTAGAACAGCACGTTGTTGACTTAAGAATTATTTCCTCCATAAAATGATGGTCCATCCACTCATGTGAAAAACAATCAGAAATAGACATGAGAATCTTAGAAAGAAAGGTAATATTTTTCATTCAACACAATTATTATGATTGTAATTGTTTATGGAATTTTAATTAGAGATACTTGTTGCTTTACAAAAGAAGATGTTCTGAATCCTAAGAAAAGTTACTTTACTGCTGCTGATGGAGTTTAAAATTTACTGTCCTCTGTCTCCACAAGCCTGCCCTTGAGACCCTTAAAAGCAAACTGAACAAAAAAAACCCCAAACAAAATACAGTAGAAAATGTAGGCCTATCACTCCAAAGCTATCATGCCCCCCAATATGGTTTCCAATATTTTTTTTCCTGAATTAAGAGAACAACAAAGTTTCAAAAGGTTCCATGAATATGTTTTTGTCTGGGGGTTAGTTGGTTTTGTTTTTGTGTTGTCAGTTTTATTTTATTCAGTTAAGTGTACTTAAGTATATTTAACAAAGTTACTTCTCCTGATCCCCAAAATGACAGAAATGTCATTCACCCATGCTCCATTCAGCAGCAGAATGGATCTCACTTTCTCCATACAGCTGACACCTAATGAATTTGCAAAGATTTACAATCATGATGAGGGAGTCAGAAGAATGGCTAAGTAGTGATTGGGATTACAAAACAGTTACACAGATTTACTCATTGTAACTGTGTCATGAATATGACACAGTTATAATGATTAAGTAACTGATGAGTAAATCTACATAACTGATCATGCCAATAGTTACGATCAGAGCAGTAACTATTTGAATATATTTGAATAGTTACTGCTATGATTGTAATTATTATCATCCTCCAGCCTAAGTACTAAAAATCCTGCATTTTTTTTAAAAAAACTTTATTTTTATGATGAAAAATCCTGGCACCCACTCACCTCAAAACGAGAATGTGCCAGGCAGATCCAATAAGACTTTGGGATGGAAGTCCTGCACTATATACTGTTGCATATGAGTCAATATGAATCAATATCCATGAGTCAATATGGAATTGGCTAGAATTCATGCATTCATACTTCAATGAATGTAAGACACTCCCAGCCCTCAACAGGTGCAACGAAGACTTCCTCAGCCATAAATATCTTGGCAGGTTGGCCAGTAGTTTCATTTAGGAAACAGCAGCAAAGAGCTACAGCCACATTTTACATAGCCAAGGCACAGAGCAAGAAAAAGTAAGTTTCATTTCTTAGGTACACACAGAAGCACACTCTTTTTGCATACAACCTTCCTCTTCTGTAGAAGACGGAAATTGCCCAATGGCACCAGCCCAAACAGTCCTTCCTGCCCAACGACAAACCTCACAACTACCCGGCTTCAAGCATGATACATGTTTTTGACATTTGTGGAATGCAAATCTGTTCCTATTCTTTCTTCTGGTACAAAGGTTTCTGTTAAAGACATAATGTCTAGGAACAATTTTAGTTCATTAACTGAAACCTCTTTCACACAGCTGAATAAAACCCCACATTTTCTGCTTTGAACTGAAATATATGGCAGTGTGGACTCAGATATCCCAGTTCAAAGCAGATATTGTAAAATTGGGTTGTTGTAGTTTTTTCGGGCTGCATGGCCATGTTCTAGAAGAATTCGCTCCTGACGTTTCACCTGCATCTGTGGCAAGCATCTTCAGAGGTTGTGAGGTTGTAGGATTTTCTGCCTTGATATTCTGGGATATATGGCTGTGTGGAAGGGCCCTGAGATATATCTGTATTCCAAGAAATAACATGGGAAGAGAAAATAAGATGCCCAGCAAACAGATAGTAGTGATGTATCCCTAAAGTTTGTACAGAAATATGAAGAATATGAAGAAACCACAGGATTAGATAATAAAAATGCTGCCAAAATATAGTGATGGCATCGGGAAGAATTTCTTGAGCCCAACTTTGGCATTATGTCCATGTAGTGCAGTGGTTCTCAACCTGGGGTCCCCAGATGTTTTTGGCCTTCAACTCCCAGAAATCCTAACAGCTGGTAAACTGGCTGGGATTTCTGGGAGCTGTAGACCAAAAACATCTGAGGACCCTAGGTTGAGAACCACTGATGTAGTTAGAAATACATGTGGTAATAGTATCTGTTTGACCACAGTATTTGCTTATTAAAATATATTAGAAAAGTTCCTTTAACCTGTTGACAAAACAAACAAATGAACAAACAAAACATTTTGCTTTTGGCTGGATTTTGGTGAAAACCGCAATGTCTTGTCAGTGCTGTTGGTTAATGAAAAGCTAGACATTAAACCATGTTGTCAGATTCTTATTGTATACAACAGGAATGTACTGAAACCTGTTTGTAAGTGAAGACTTAAGCTTTGCAATTCAAAGAACAGTAAAGTTTATTGTTTAGACTTCATTACTGTGAATTGAGGTGAATTCAGATTGATGTTGGGGATCAAAGGAGTACAAACTATGCAGTTAATTGAGGTACAGCATCAGAATATATTGCATGCAGTACAGAGTAAGCAAAACCAACCAACTGCCTGGCCAAAGGAGAAAACACTGCTATAATCTGGATAAGTCTTCAGAGTGAAGCACTACTGTCAGGAAAGGGGAAACTGGAGAAAGACTCTACTGTGAACACAGAGAAGACTTCCAAAAATGATACATAGCACTGGCAGAAGCATTAAAACATGAATGGATCAGCCTATATGCCATAGTCATAATTGCTCTAGTTGTTAAAGAGCACAAGCTGGGCACCTATATTGATCCAAAACTGTTGAACAGACAGAAAAATACAACTACTATTCCCATGCCAAGGTCTTATGTATAATTGATGTAAAGAGTAGATTCTGGCACATACAACTAGACATAGAGTCAGGTTAGCTGACAGCTTTTGCAATTCCTAGTGGCTACAAATACTGATTGGCATCATTCCGCCCCATCATCATCATCATCATCATCCCACCAGAAGTATTTCACCCCAATTGAATCATACATTCCAGTTCTCGATGACAATTATATTAAATGTGCAAGAATGAATTATTGAAGGAGCATTAAAAGATCATGCTAGAAAGCTAAACATGTTTTTTGAGAGGAGCAAATAAGGAGAAAAACCCTGAACTCAGATAAATTCAAGATGCAACTAATGGGAGTACCCTGCCTTTTTTTTTTACATGAAAATGCCTGAAAACAGACTCAGGAGAAGAAGAAAAAGACAGTAGACATTTATAAGGTGCAAAGCCTGGTTGATATTAAGGGTGTTCAAATATTGTTGGGAATGGCAAACTACTTGGTAAAGTCTTATAAAGGGCTGGAAGATTCATATGAACCCTTCCAACAACTAACACACAAAGATTTTGAAGGGCTGGAATCGGAAAGTCATCATCAGGCATTTGTAAAAACTAAGATCATAGTAGCCAAGAGTCCTGCACTGAATTATCATGGTCCAAGTGAACATTTAGTATTACAATGTGAAGCATCTGAGACCAGTCTGGAGACTTCATCATAAGGGGCTGGAATTGGTGGCATATGCGGATCTAGCCCCACTCACCCATGGAGCCAGCCCGTGCCAATCAGACAACATCCTACCAGCTGTTTGGGTGGAGGGGGGGCTAGCACACCACCACCACAACACAGCAGGCTTCCCATGTAGCCATAATCTATGGGGGGAAGTCAAGTATACCACTCATGCTCCAGTGCTTGCCCTTCTGGAGATGCAGGCAATGTGAGGCACGGGGCAGTGCATTCCCCACATGTTGTGTCAAAGCAGAGTGCCACTACCTCCTGCTGCTCACCATCTGATGAGGTTGAAAGAGCTACTCTGCTACAAAAGCAGAGTCGCCCTCGAGCTGAGAACAGCGGTATATAAGTAAAGTAAATAAATAAATAAAAGCAATAGCCTCTTGTATTAGCAAGTAGAGGGATGCAATTCAGAAAAAAAATGCCTTTTCAATGTCTGGTTTTCAGCTGTCCCTTGTTCAATGTATTGTCGAAGGCTTTCATGGCTGGAATCACTCAGTTCTTGTGGGTTTTTTCGGGCTATATGGCCATGTTCTAGAGGCATTTCTCCTGACATTTCGCCTGCATCTATGGCAAGCATTCTCAGAGGTGACCTCACCTCTGAGGATGCTTGCCATAGATGCAGGCGAAACGTCAGGAGAAATGCCTCTAGAACATGGCCATATAGCCCGAAAAAACCCACAAGAACTGTGTCCCTTGTTCATTTTTAGAGAGCTTCCCAAATGCGGGAGGGGTTTTATGTTTTCATGCTGAAAAGATTTGGTACTTTGCTTCCCATGAGGAAACTTTAGAGGCTCATTTCTCTGTCATTTTAAGGTCTATTAGCATGAAACTTGCCTCACTTGTAGGCCCCATTTACCTCTGGAAGCCTTCCAAGTTTCAGAATATCTCACCAATCTACTAATTTTTTGAATTTTTTAAAATGTTTTTACCATAACATTAAAAAAACACACAAGAGGGGGTTCTGGAATTTGACGTTCTGAGCACATGCCACAAGCGTGGATGAGAATGGACACAGTCAGCCTGATTGGCTGAGAAAGAAAGTGAGAAACACACAGAGAGAAACACCTCAACTCCCATCATAACTCAGGAGGGAGTACAAGGCTCCTTCAATGCTCGCGTAGCACAAAGTACTTCTGGGAAAACAAATTCCCATTTGCCTCTAGTGGACAAGTTGGCAGAGGACCTTCGAGAAGGGATGGAGAAGGCTGCCAGGGAAGAAAATAAAGGAGGAGCAACAGCTTTCCTTATTAGTAAGGGTGCTCTGCCCACACGGTGCTATGTGCATCTCTGGTGGAGTCAGTACCGCTTGCTCAGCCCCATTGGTCCCTATTAGCCCCCATTAGCCAAAAAGATCTGGCTGCTGTGACCTGTTCCAGATAAGGCTGTCCCCTGCCTGTCACATTTTCAGGGATTCGGCAACCAAATCTTCTGAACCATCTGGAGCCTGTTTTCAAAAACAGAAATATGCACGGTCCTATTATCAAGTACAATGCTTTCAGAATCTGGAAGCAGTTGTACACAGATTGAAAAAGAATTGCTGGCTGCAGTGTTCGGAGTGGAAAGTTTCCATTCATTCACATTTGATCAGAATATACATATCCAAACTGACTGTAAGTCATCAGAAACCATTATACAGAAGCCACTGATGAGTGACCCAAATAGGCTTCAGGACATGTTGATGCAATTACAAAACTATTATGTCCCTATCCAGTATGATTCAAGTAAAGATCTAGGAATAGCAGACTTTTTAAGTGGGGCTTATTTTATAGCACCCTGTGAACAAAGCTGAATAGGAAAACAAATAAAATAAATAAACATGCTGCAGTATCTACCAATTTAACACATTGCTTAGGAGGTAATATAAGAAAGCACATCTCGTGACAGTAACATACAGATAGTCAAATATATTGTCACTGAAGTTTGGTCAGAAGTAAAACATGTTAGAAGCTGTAACCTATTTTGCGTGTGGATGGGTGACATGCCTCCTGCCAACAACCAGAAAAGACACACACATACTGAAATGGGAATAAAATGGCCACAACCCATTTATTGATTACAGGAACTGAAAGGTTGGCAGCCAGGCATGGGTTCTGGATCAAGATCGGTCAGCCCGCTGTTGACCGATACCGCCACACACATCAGGATGCCACCGGCACAATACCTGGCTGAGTTACTCGGCACCCCTGGGAACCACCAGATACCCCCCCCCCCCCATGATCTGGGTGGGGGAAAGAAACCCAGATCCAGAGCCCATGCCACACACCAAGAAGAGTTGTGATGGGATGACAAAACCAAAACAGACTTAACAATAACCAAACAACATGATCATGCAGGGAAGGTGGGATGGCAAGTTGTATCAGGCCCAGTGCCTGCACATGCACCGGGCAGCCCTATAAGGGCTGCCAGACGGAGGGAGGAGGCCGGCCCTGGCCAATCAGCTGGCCATGCAGGGCTGTTCAACATTCCATTTGTTTACAGCTCTCATCAGCTGTTGGGGATTTTAAAATGTGCACATGTGCTGGAGCAGTACACACCAGCATATAGGAATGAAGTCACATGTTTTCGTGTGCAGGAATATACAGTCATGAGAATATTCAGATTTTTCAGCTGAAATAGGACTAAAGTTCCCTTTTGAATATGTGTCTTTAACCATTAATTTTGTCAAATGACATTTAACAACCCCATTTTTATCCTGGTTACTTCTGTATTTTAGGGCCTGTGTAGAAGGGCCCTGGCAGAGAAGGTCAACATACAAGAAGACATTATTTTTATGGGTAATGGAATAGTAATTACAGTAAGTATGCCATGATGGTTTGAATGTTGAACTAGGACTCTAGGAAATCGGGGCTCAAATCCTAACTCAGACTTGAAAACTCAAAGCCTTAAATGACAATAATAGTAGACCTTCTCTGAACAAATCATGCCCAAAACATTGCGATAGCTTCACCATGTTGGGGGGGGGGGGGGGAGTCACACAGCAACAAAATCTGTCATTCCTGCAGCATTGCCCTTAGACATAATGTAAAGGTTACACTTCTCACATATGGGAATTGCGAACTTTCTCATGAGAGCAAGAGACTGTATACTTGTCTGACATGAATGCCCAGTTGAAAGCATGCACTAAACAAAGTAAAACCTGTAATTCTCTTGGAGATAGGCAGCAAAGGAGGATTTTGCATCCACATAAAGTGCAAGCCAAACTTGGAGAAAAGTTTAATTAGATTTACTCACATGGGAAGAGAAAGACTATTTCATATCAGTACACTGCTGCTTCTGATCTACACATGAGACAGTTGCAAAAAAGCTAAAAGCTTATTTTTAATGTAACAGAATAGGAGATATTCCATTCTCTGATAGCTGGTCATATTTTATGTCAAAACAATTCAGAATTTTCTATAACAATTTGATTTGATTATTACACATTTTCACCTGGGTACTCCTTAGAACAATGTGAAAGTTCAATCAACTGTCAAAATGACAAAGAGAATGTTGACCAATGCCAGGAAAGCAAGGACTGCTACATTGCTAGCTATCCTGGAACACCAGAATATGCCTTCACAAAAATATTGATGTGTTGAAAAATAAAACCTCTGCAACCAATGAGGAGTAAAATCCAGTGGGCCACAATAGACAACCTTAATTGATAGCAGACCAGAATTCAATGCAGCATGCTTATACTAGTACAAAAAGTCTAACAACATGTGTGAGAGCAGATGGGATATAGACAATAGAGTGGCATAATATGGGTTAAAACATAAGCTGATGTCCAAATGCAAGTGCTCATTTGAGATAGTAACACAAGAGGGTTGTTTTGAGAAGGAATTAAATGCACTTGTGGAGTAACAACCTATCTGTAATAGCCTCTGAAGCTGAAGGAGAAATGGAAGAGAAGCGACTTTGGAAGTCAGGAGACACCATTCAGTAGCTTGCCCACAAGGTGATATTTCCTGCCCAAGTAAATGAGAAATAGGCTCAAATTAATATCAATCAATGAAAAGGTGTATCAATGTACGAAAAAATCAGAAGGGAGTCTAGCACAACAGATAGAAAGGAAAACATTGTAACACAGAGAGAAGATGAAAGTCTCTGCCCAACATTTTCCATTCCTGGTAAAGAACCATGTCATCCCTGTAATTATTTAAAGTAGAAAATGTGAGTTATAGCTTCTAGCCAAACACAATCTACTCCGCATGTATTTCAGTATGCCATGCATTCTCATCTATGCTGTCATCTGAAAAGTGTTCTTTTTGACATTTACATCCATGCTAGCAGATTGGGACAAAAATAGTACAAACATATTTTCTACAAGGCATGCACATATAAAGACACTAATATTCATTTGTACATACAGAATTTGCTGCTTCTTCCTCTTTTTTTTTTTTTTGCATTCTTCATTTTCAGAAGTAACATAATAGTTTCCACCCATAAACAGATATATGGGAGGGAACTATAGACACCCAAATATATCTATAGATTTTGAGAGAATCCTTCATGCTCAACCCCAGATTCTGTTAGGACAAGGCAGTCCAACAGCATACCTGATCATTTTATACCTTACACAGAATGTGAACAGCCTGGAAGCTGGGAGCAGTAGATTTGTCAGCTTCTCTACTGATTCTGTGTTACGTGATAGGCATAAAATATATTCAAAACATATTATTATGTTTCTCTAAAGTATATCTTCAGGCTGACCATACCATTTTTTGATTTGTTAGTATGATTGGATCCTTAGTTCTTTTCAGTTGTTGGCCTGATCACATGAGAGTTAAAACTGGATGCAAAAAAGCAAGGAGTCCTAGCGAGACCTGGCCTCACTACCTTTCAATATAGATGATCTCTCAGAACTTTTCTACATTTCACTTTTCTGTTCTTGCTTCAAAGTTGCAGAAAAAAGAGAAATGAACTAAACCTCCTAACCTCACAAGTTTCACAGACATTGAATTCCTGACATGTATTTCTAATATTATATCCCTTTTCTTGGGAGGTCCCTCATACATCAGTACTTCTCAGGGTTAAAGCCTCTTAACTTGTAAGAACTGAGGTGCTAACAACTGGGATGATGTGCCTTCAGGTTTATTATCTTTTCTTTCAGTCTCTGGCTATTGTGGGATGTCAGGGTCATTATTAGCAGCAAAGCACAGAACTAGGTTCTCCCTTTCTTCTCTGTGTGCTACTATAACCAGCTATATTTAACCTCCTACCCTTATCACACAATGGCAAAAGAAGTGTGTAAAATTGATCTGACTTCCTGGTCTGCTGTCGCAGAAGAGAAACAATTTTTGTTTCAGTTACATCAGCTGTTGAGATGACCGCACATAGCTGAAGATGGCCAACAGTGGGAAAACAGGTAAGCAAGAATAGAAGTGAGCAATTAGATAAGGATGCGAAACTTTGTAAAGTAAAAGAAGAGTGAGATATCAGCCCCTTGGCTGTGGAACTCCCTTCCTAAGGAGGTTAGATCTGCCCCCTCCCCCTCTTAATGTATATTTATATTGATTTTTTAGGCATTTGATCGTATTTTATTGTGTTTTATTGTTTCAGCATCAAATTGTTGCCTGTTGGTAGCCATCCTGAATCTCTCCTTGGAGGTTGAGAAAGGATGGCATATAAATGTTCCAAATAAATAAATAAATAAGATAAGATAAGATAAATGAGAGAAGTTGCAAAAAAAACAAACCTTTAAACACCAATGAGGTTTGAGCATTCGCAATGTAAAAGCGGAACTCGTGAAAAGGCTTGGGTGAGAATATAAATGGAGTGGAATATTCTTCAAAAGATAACAATATTATTTATTTATTTATTTATTTATATCCCGCTCCTTCCCGCTCCTTCTCCCTGAAGGGAATTGGAGAGGCTTATAACAAAGAAAACAGAAAAAAAAATAATAAACAGAGATACTGTCAAAAATAATATACTGTCAATAACAATAAAATAAACAAGGCAAACACAAAACAGTACATATAACTTCGAAATGGCAACTATAAGCAAATAATTAAAATATAGTGCAATTTTAAACATTCAAAACATCCCAGGACCTACTTTATTTGTAAAATGATAGGATCTAGTTAGAGTTTGATCTCTTAAGAGAGGGGTCCTCAAACTTTTTATACAGAGGGCCAGGTCACAGTCCTTCAAATTGTTGGAGGGCTGGGTTATAATTAAAAAAAAACATGAATGAATTCCTATACACACTGCACATATCATATTTGAAGTGTGAAAAACACTTTAAAACAATACAATAATTAAAATGAAGAACAATTTTAACAAATATAAACTTACTAGTATTTCATTGGGAAGTGTGGACCTGCTATTGGCTGATGAGATAGTATTGTTGTTGTTGTTGTTGTTGTTATTGTTGTGTGCTTTGAGATCATTTCAGACTTAAATTGACCCTGAGTGAGGGCTGGGTAAATGACCTTGGAGGGTCGTATCCAGCCCCCGGGCCTTAGTTCGAGGACCCCTGCCTTAAGACCTCCATCTCAAGGCCCGAACAGGTTCATAGAGGGAAATGCAGTCACACAGATAGGCTGAACCTAAACCATGTAGGGCTTTGTAGGTGATTTCCTACACATTGAATTGGGCCCGAAAACACATGGGAAGTCAGTGGAGTTGTTTTAATAGTGGGGTGGCATGCTCCCTGTCATTAGTTCCAGCTAGAAATCTGTCCACTGATCTTTGTACTAGTTATAGTTTCTGAGTCATCTTCATAGGCAGCCCCACGTAGCATGAATTGCAGTAATCCATCTGAGATGTAACTAAGGCATGGACCACTGTGGTCAGATCTGGCTTTTCAACAACAAGCAGGGGGAGACTCCATTGGAACACTATGTTTTTATTTGTTTATGAAATCCCACGTTAATGTTCTTTCATGGAATATTGTGTGAAATTATGGTAAATGCACTGCAAAAATGTACACGTCTGGTCATTTTTTCTAGAAAAAAATATGCTAATTCTTTTTCTGCTCAACATAAATTATACACACACGTTCAATACAACTTTCTTCTTCCCATTCCTAAATACTTACAAAATTTGCTAAATAGTGAAAAATATGCACAGACAAATTAGAGTAGTTGCAGCATCATTTCTAATACTTGGACAGAATTGGAATGGATCTTTTAAATATCAGATGGCCACAACAGCGATATTTTACCTTCTAGGTAGTACATATTATTCTGCAGAGCTGGAAACAAACACAACTACCTGCAGTTAGTTATCATTTTGGTAAAAAGATCATAAGAGTGATAGTGAAATTAGCTGTTTTGGTGTAATGAGCAATGTATTCTAGCTATTTTTCAAGTTTTTTGGGGGGGGAAATAACATTTTTAATATTTTTTCAGATTTTATGTCATTCTAATCAGCCTATTTGAAGGGTGAGTCATGAGCACATATATCACTGGGGATGGGTATAAATTAAAAGAAGAGAAGAACTGCAACAATATATTTTCAAAGGCTTTCACAGCCGGAATCACTAGAATGTCGTGTGGTTTCTGGACTGAATGGGCCTCGGAAATGCCAGCCACAGATGCAAGTAAAAAGTCAGGAGAAAATGCTGCTAGAACATGGTCAAACAGCCTGGAAACCACACAATGTTCCAAAATTGCAACAAATTGATGGAAATACTTAATCACAGAGGTTGTGTAATTTAAGGACAGACTTTCCCAAACATTACATTTTCTTTATTTGGAGGACTACAAATCCCAACCGTTTTTGTTAGTATGTTCCTTGTGGGATTTGTCATGGATGTAGCCAAGGGTGGAGAAGAATGAAGACATTGCCACACCCCCAACATGCATTCTGCCTTCCTTGAAAATTTGCTGCCAGTCCAAATTCTGGACTGCAGTAACTTACAATTCCAGTAGAGAAGTTTTAATTTTATAAGCTAAAGGGGCAGGCAATGATTCCAAGGGAATGAAAAACAGTAAAAACAACACTTTCATTGTCTCGGTCTCTTTAGGCTGAGAAATTTGGGGGCTGGAGGGATAGAGTGTCCACATTTTGCTACACACATGCATGCACACAGTGTTACACCTCATTTTATATGCATCTGGAAATTGCCAAGTTGGGGAAATGAACATATCCTCTCAAGAAAGCACTTCTGAAGGAACAAACAAAATTATATGTACCAAAATATATGCACAAGCTTTGTATATTTTACCTGGTTAAAATTTTCTTTCTCAGTCTTATGGTTTCTAAGTCGGCCATGAACATAACATATTAAAACATCATGCCACCCAGTACAATGCAAATGGATTAGATTTTCAAGCTGCTTACAACTTATTAAAATGTTTCAAATCTTTCTTAGCAAAGTTCTAATCTCAGATATTACAAAAATGAAGATTTTATATTTGCTATGTAAGTACTGCATTTATTTAATTGAGAGAAGAGAAATACTCAAGAACAAGAATTCATGCCAGCCATCCTTCTTCGATTATCATTCATTTTTTCAGCCCAACTATAATTGGATAAGATTAACATGATGGGGGACTTGCTAAAGTCCCAAGACCATAAATGCTATAACTTACAAGTGAAGGGATTATTGTGTTCAATATTTTCTAGTTTATTAGATATAAATTACCTTCTAAATCCTTCCTAGATATTTAAAACTACAACTCCTGGGGGCATTAAGGCAGAGATAATGGAGTCATGCAAGGGAATTTCAAAGATGTTTTCCAGTTGTGGCTAAAAGGGATGGGAAAGAGACCTTAAATCAAGGTGTTATATTTACCTACAAGCATTATAAAGATTTGTTGAGAACTTCCGAAGCATTGCATTTTACAGATGTGAACAAATTTATACACAGTGTATACATTTTATTGACAAACTTTCTCGGTCTTCTAAAACCCCAAGGCTGAAAGGCATAGCAGCTTGCTTTCCGTTAGTAGCAAAATCTTTGGAAGTGAACATCCTTTTGGATACCTTTCTTTATCCAAAAGAAGGCACCTAAAGGACACTTCAAGGACACTTGGCATTCAGAGGGTGTTTAAGAAATACTAAGAACATATCGAATATTTGGAAAACAATAATGTGTCAATATTTAAATTGTAAGTTCAACCCGTAGAACAAATGAACAAGAAGGTGAGCACAGAGAAAATGGCTTGCTTGTTTTTTTGCATGTGACCTGAATTTATTACTTGTGTTTATACTTTGTAAGTGAGGTCAAATACCTGCAAAAAGCACTATAAGGTTTCTAAAAAGCCAAATGCATTTTTTCCCAGCATGCATATAAGGAAATCTTCCAGATCTATCATCCTTCGCCCCCAATTCTGTTTCCTGCCCACAATACCTTTCTGATTTAGTTCAGGTTTTCCTCCCTTTCACCGCCCTAATTTCTGGCACCCAGGATTTAAAGCTTACATGATTAAACTTTTCTGTCCAGACTAATCTACTATTCCCACAGACCATTTTAATTTATTTCAGAAGGCACAAACTTTCAGAGTTACAAGCATAGCTTATTAACTTATCAGCTATGTATATAACATCTGTTGAGTGAATTAAGCAAACCACTATTTACCATATAACATTTTCCCCTAACTCTAGTCCAAATTAAGGGATAGTAGATGCATGAACATGTGCAGGTGAGAGTATTTACAAGCAAGGCAAAGTATGATTTTCATTTAATTTCTCCTCTGTGCAATGAAAGCCTGAAGATATGAGCTTTATTTGGAAACATTCTCTCTAGGGAAACAACCCCCAAAGGGATTAATTACCATTTGGAAGAGTTTATATCTGCTTATTTTTCAAAAATAGCAAGTATTGCTGTGAATGATCTGTCTCCCCCAAGAAAATTTGCCCCTGAGCCCTTTCATTGCAATTTGCAAATGAGCTAAAGATAAGCCATTGTATAAAAAGACAAAATGGAGTGATAATTATTTAAAACAACCTTCAAGCAGTTTCCATAACACCATATAAGCTTCTCCTCCTACTCTTTAAGAAATCAGTATGAACTACCATTGGGTTCAGCCAGTTATCTCAAGGGCCTCATTAAGTTATCCAAGTGGGAAGCTCCCAACATAGAAATCTTGCTCTCCCAAGACTTAGTCAGATGTGCTTTTGCTCTCTCTATCCCATTGGCTGGAAGGGCAAAGCTGGGAGTTTTCTGAGTGACGACCTTTTTGGTGCATCAAATTTCCTACTAATTCCAGAATCTTCACTTTTGTTCCCATTACAAAATAAATTATGCAGGTTTTACAAGAAGTCAAAACCCACACTCAGTATTTTTTTTACTACACAAAGTGAATATCTTCATGAGGAGAACAAAATAACCCTTAAGTTAGGTTTTCACTATGCCCTTGGGGAAAGTACATAAGATGCAGATGCATATAAATAGTGTAGAGCAATATATATCATGGCATCAGTTTGCCAGTTTGAAAGTTATGCCACTCACATGTTATGCATCAAGAAAAGAAGCTTAAGTAAACAAAGATGTGGACACATGTGGTCAGGCATGTAGCTGGGGGGGGGGGCTTGAGGGGCTTGAGCCCCCCTCCCCGAAATTCTCATGGTGGTTCGCGAAAAGGCCTTACTGGTGCATTATTTAAACTGTTATGTTTATTCATATCATGATCTGATCACCATACTCAATATATCCCATATGCATGGGGGTATTGGGGTAATGATACAAAACGTTTGTTAGGCTAGACCCCCTTTCACTCAGACTCAGCACCCCCCCCAAAACTCAGCCCCCCTCGAAACCCCCCCTGAAAATTTTTTAGCCCCCTGCCCGAAATGAAATCCTGGCTACAGGCCTGCATGTGGTTTTGTTGTGCTGTTTTGCTGGATCTTGTGTAACTAATTTTTAATGCAAAATTCCTATTTTTTTTTTTTAAAAAAATCTTGCCCCAAATCAACAAGAATGGCAATTGAGCATGGGCTACATCTCAATATGAATCGATAAAAAGGTCAAGGCCAAGGCAAATCATGCAAAAAGTACAATTCATGTTGAGCCTCTGAAAGCTCAATATTGAGCCCCTGAAGGCCCACAGAGCTTTGAGCCCCATGCGATTCAGGGATCCCACATCTCCAGATTTACATTATGTCATATCTGGATGAGTGCAGGCACTTACTTACTTACAATACTTGCTTACTGCAAGCATTACCTTGGTTAATGTTCAGGAACAAACACGTGGAATGTATATAGACATGACCCCTTTTCTTAATGATCATTAAGTAAATTGGTCAAGCTATAGGGCCATCTTGACTCCACCTGTGGTGTCTATGCCCTTTGCCCATCAATGCCAGTGAATATCAGTCACAAGGGGTATACATTTCCATAAATGTCATAAATGTCTCTAAGAAAGAATAATGTTACAATTTCTCCCCTAGGTGCATGAATGTCAGTGAAAATTGCATTGTTTTCAAATATTATTCAATGTTTTGGACTCATTCTGTTTAAAACACATACATAAATCAGCACTTTCTGCTCATGAAACATTTGTGCCCCCAAATTATTTTTTGTTACAAATTTCCTGTACAGAAAAGAGTATAGGATTTTTTGTATCAAAAATTATGTTTTATGCACAAAAAATGTCAATTTCTATGCACACAAACATTTTTTTTACACAAAATGAATCTCAAAGCAAAAATCTCACATGATTTAAGGGTCCATCTATATAGTCGAATTCATGCAGTTAGACACCACTTTAACTTCCATGGCCCAATGCGGTCTAATCATAAGAATCCTAGTATTACAAGTCTTTAACCTTCTTTGTTTAAAGAATGTAGTGTCTTAGTATTCCATTACAATGGAATCTAGTGTCTAGATCTAAGGAAGTAATGCTACTCCTCTATTCTGCTTTGGTTAGACCACATCTGGAATATTGTGTCCAATTCTGGGCACCACAATTCAAGAGAGATATTGACAAGCTGGAATGTATCAAGAGGAGGACGACTAAAATGATCAAGGGTCTGGAGAACAAGCCCTATGAGGAGCGGCTTAGGGAACTGGGCATGTTTAGCCTGAAGAAGAGAAGGCTGAGAGGAGATATGATAGCCATGTATAAATATGTGAGAGGAAGCCACAGGGAGGAGGGAGCAAGCTTGTTTTCTGCTTCCTTGGAGACTAGGACGCGGAACAATGGCTTCAAACTACAAGAGAGGAGATTCCATCTGAACATGAGGAAGAACTTCCTGACTGTGAGAGCCGTTCAGCAGTGGAACTCTCTGCCCCGGAGTGTGGTGGAGGCTCCTTCTTTGGAAGCTTTTAAGCAGAGGCTGGATGGCCATCTGTCAGGGGTGATTTGAATGCAATATTCCTGCTTCTTGGCAGGGGGTTGGACTGGATGGCCCATGAGGTCTCTTCCAACTCTTTGATTCTATGATTCTATGATTCTATGAATGTCAGTCTATGGGTTGATTGATGGTGTTATTTTATGGTGTTTTATGTTGTTTTATGGTATTGCTTTTATACATTTCACTGCCCTGAGTCCATTCAGGAAGGTGGTGGTGGGATACAAAAATAAAGTTGTTGTTTTTATTGCTCTTGTTGTTATTAAAAACTACACATCCCAGGATACCATAACATTAAGAAATGGCAGTTAAATTCATCTCAAACTGAATTAATCTATGTTATAGATGCACCCAAAGATTCTTTTTGGTAGGGTTCCCCATACTCCAAGAAACATTTTTTGACAATTTTCAGATATTTTAAAAATATTCTTTTATCACTATTAGCCACCGCTATAAAGAATGTTCATAATGTCAATTGGTCATGCAAACTGTGGAAGGCAAACCCCCATGAAATATACAACCTTCTGCTGGGTAGATGCAGGGTTCTATAGGCATAATGAACCTAGGTATTTCCGCATTACAAATTAGGAGAAACTACACTGGCTGATAAATCTAGACTTGACTTGTTGGGAGCCATAGACTCCCTGCCAAATTTTCTGCAGCACCACATTCACGTACATATGATCCAGCCAGGCTGAGACAGCCATTGACCTCACTGGATCATCAGCTCACCTTCTGTGTCACAATTGCCACTCCCAGCTGGCAACCAAATCCTTGGCAAGCTCCTGACAATCACAATCACCCCACCCCATCTCCTTGGTTCAATGAGGAGCTGGCAGCGATGAAGCAAATGAAGAGGAGACTAGAGAGTGTGTGGTGGAAAAAGCCTTGTGAGTCAAACCGAACCTGTCTGAAGGCCTATTTAAAGGCATATGCCACGACAATAGATGCTGCAAATAATACTTTCTTTGCAGCCAATATTGCATCTGCAAAGAACCATCCGGCGGAGCTGTTCTGAGTAGTAGGAGGTTTGTTAGATCCTATCTCTCAAGACAGGATCCCTGACAACTCGACAGCCCTCTGTGAAGCATTTGCTCAGTTCTTCTCAGACAAAGTTGCTTCGATCCACTCTGGTTTTGACCCCATATTAACTGCAGTCTCTGAGGATGTAACACGAGCACCTGCTTGTCCAATTTTGATGGATTCATTTGAATCTGATACTCGAGGACATGGACAAGATTCTTGGAGCGGTGAGAGCAACCACATGCATCCTAGACCCCTGCCCATCCTGGCTGATAAAGGAAGCCAAAGGGGGTTTGGCGGGGGGGGGGTGAAGGTGGTGGTTAATGCCTCCCTGCGGGAGGGCAAGTTTCCAGCGAGCCTAAAAGAGGCTATTATAAAACCACTGTTGAAGAAACCATTACTAGACCCCACCCAATTAGACAACTTTTGGGCAGTTTCCAATCTCTCCTTTCTGGGCAAAGTCCTGGAATGTGTGGTGGCATCGCAACTCCAGGGATTCTTGGTAGACACTGATTATCTAGATCTGGCACATGCTGGCTTTAGGCCAGGACATGGTACCGAAACAGCCTTGGTTGCCTTGGTAGATGCGCTAGGAGCTAGATGGGGAAGTGTACCCCTGTTGGTTCTACTGGACCTCTCAGCAGCCTTTGATACCGATGACCACGGTATTCTTCTGGGACCCCTCAGGGATATGGGACTTGGGGGTACTGTTCTGCAGTGGCTCCAGTCCTTCCTTGAGGGTCGTTCTCAGAAGGTGGTGCTGGGGCACACCTGCTCATCCTCACAACCATTGACTTGTGGGGCCCTGCAGGGTTCTAGACTGTCCCTCGTGTTGTTTCACATTTACATGAAGCCATTGGGAGAGATCATCCGGAGTTTTGGGGTCAGATGTCATCTGTATGCGGATGATGTTCAGCTCTATTACTCCTTTCCACCTGTCACTAAGGAGGCTGAACTGGTGCTTGGCTGCTGTATCGGCCTGGATGAGGGCGAACAGATTGAAACTCAATCCAGACAAGACAGAGGTGCTCCTGGTCAGTCGAAAGGCTGAACAGGGGATAGGGTTACAGCTTGTGTTAGATGGGGTTACACTCCCCCTGAACACACAGGATCGCAGTTTGGGAGTGATCCTGGACTCATTGCTGAGCCTCGAACCCTAGGTCTCTGTGGTGGCCAGGAGAGCTTTTGCACAATTAAAACTTGTGCGCCAGCTGCGCCTGTTTCTTGGGAAGTCTTACTTGGCCACGGTGGTCCACACTCTGGTTACATCCTGAATAGACTACTGCAATGCTCTTGACGTGGGGCTGCCTTTGAAAACTCAGAAACGTCCATCTCTACTTGGGGCTGCTCATTAACATTTCCAGGTGTCAGATTGTTTTCCAAACTCAAATCTTGAGAGCTCACATAAAGAGGGAGTAAACCATCATCCTTAAACCCAGCAGGAATATTCTCATGAGAAACTGACCTTTGCACTGGGGCCTCTCTGTCATTGTCTGCATGAAAATCATTGACCATACCATTTCCATCTTGCACCTCAGCCTCAGCACCATCATTTTCCTCATCATGTCCCACATCAAGAGCATCATGATCCTGAGCATCATGAAACACAAACACAGGCGGATTCCCAACACTAATGGGGGGGGGAGCCATTTTTTGGCTTGGCAACTGAAAGATCCAGGAATATCCTGCCCATTGGCAGCAATGAGGAACTTACGGGGGGTCCCCTTTCCATCATTTCTGGGGCATTGGATGTAAGAAATTTCCCTTCCTGGGATCATTTCTCTTCTGTCTTTTAGGTTTAAGGTAAGGGTTTAAGAAACTCCACTTTCTGTGATCCTTTCCCTTCTGTATTTAGAGGAGACCCAGGTTTAAGGTAAGGACTTAAGAAACACCACTTCCTGTGATCCTTTCTCTTCTCTCTTTAAAGGAGACCCAAGTTTAAAGTAAGGACTTAAGAAACCCCACTCCCCTTCCTGGGATCCTTTCCATTCTGTCTTTCAGGGAGACCTGGGTTTAAGGCAAAGGTTTAAGAAAGCACCCTTTCTGGGATGTTTCCTCTTTTAACGGCTACCTCCTTCACCATGCTCCATATGTGTCCACTTTTCGGCAGCCACTATTTTGTTGTGGCCAGAAAAAAATGGTGATTGAGCCCATGCTGTTACAGGCATCAAAACCAGCTGAACCAGCTGAAGACTGCTTTTGAAAATTGACCCATGCACAACCCTAGTACCTATGTGATTAAAAAGAAGGACTAAGTCAATTTCAGTAATACAGCTCATTTTCCCCTGTGCTGATGAGCATAAACAAAGGCAATGACCCTTGTGTCCGATCTAGACAATTGACTGCTCTGAGTCAGACCCAATCCAGCTGTCCAGTCAGCCCTGAAATCATGAGATACTATAGAATTTCAAGCAAGATCTGGAGCATTCCCCAACTTTACATGGAATTGGGCAAATCTGGTTTAACTCAGGATAACCTGCAATACTCAGTTGAAGGATAGCAACAACATGAAAATAGTCAAGTGGCTATTCAGGCTAAATCCAAATTTTCATGCCCATGTAGACAATACTCAAATTCCCAACAATTTTCTGGCAGGTAGGTACAACTTAGTCATTTTCTTGCATATTTGTATTGAATTCAGCCAATGGAATAAGAGAGAATTTAAAAGAAGAATTTACCAGAATTCACCAAAAAAATATTGCTGTCTATGTGCAGGAGAATTGAGTTTGTAATAAATATTCAAGTGAAGAAGAAACTCAAACTGACAGATTTTCTCATTCCTCATTTTAAGCATATTGCAGAGAATTATATGACCAACAGAGAGATGATTAAAAAAAATCATGTTTAGAAACAGTCCGCAAGGTAGAACTCTCAGAGCCTATTGCTTAGTGGTTCTTCAAAAATAATTAGAATTTAAGTACCCAGTGAATTGATTCTCAGGAGTTTACTTAGTAAGATTTGTGTGCACAGCCACCTACTGTAGCTTTCATTAAAAATGTTAATGACAGAAGTCATATGTTAGTGGGGGTTTTACTCTTCTTGCCGACTTGTGACAAATCCCATTACTCAAGCAACATCTGCCCTTGGTCTCTTAATCACAATCTCCTGTTTTCATTATCTTGCTGTTAAAACTTCAAAGAGTCACATCTTGCAACAGTTGTGAAGGGAAATAGCATTTCCCTTGAGTGGTGAAAAAGAAGTTAATTGACAAATGGAGCCTAAATATATAGTAATTCATACAACTGTATTCACAAGTACTTAAGGGCATTGAAAACGTCAGTTTGCATACACAGTTACACCAGCTTAAGTGGTCAAAAGAGTACAATGTGATTTTCAAGGGAATTTCTAATTATTAGTGTGCACTACCATAAGTTGTTTAGCTTGTAGCAGTAAGACACTATCTGCATGCCATCACCATGGAAAAGTGTCATAAAAATAATCACGATGAAGTCATTGCTGGTAGAAAACATAGGCACATTGAAGTAATTTCAGATGCCCAAAGCTGGATTCCAAAATGCATTGAATTCCCATTTCTGGTTTGAACTCCAGTGTCTGTAATATATACAATGAGGGTGGGATTAATAAGATTTCCTAATGAAACTGGGCACTTTCAATAGTCTTAAATTATAATGGTAAAGTGAATGTTTATGTTTCAAACGTTGTAGAAAGTTCCCATTGTGGATCACTGTACAATTTTAGCAGTGTAGAACTTATATTGTCAGAATTATATTACAATACCCATGGCACATATCTCTTGTGATCAAGGACTCTGCAGATACAGTATGGAATTGTGGTACCTTTATAGGAGGTGACCATTTCATAAGATTGTACATGCCCCAAATTTTATGTGACAGCTGTCTGTAAAATAGTTTGGCAGCCTTCTCATGACCATTTGATTTACATTCACTTTGTGAATTCTGTGGGTGGTTGTATTTTTTTTTTTACTTTACTGTTGCGTTAGTCAATTATATTCCATACCATTCTATAACTTAAGTCACCAATTGTTTTCAGATTAATGTGATTTTATCTAATTAAATGCAAGTGTCATTTTAAAGCGAATATTATACAATACAATACAATACAATTTTAGTATATGTGCTGCCGAAGCGAGCATTATGTAATTAGCAATTTATCAACAACCAAAGAGCCCTGTAAGCATTTTAGAAGCAAATGCCATCTTTTGTAATATAGACATGTGCCAGCCTGAAACAAAATAAATGTGGTCCCAGTCAATAAAATGGCGTTCCACTGATTCATCTGTTCAATTTCTTGCTGATTAATTAGCTGATTTAACTGATTAACAAGCTTGCAACCCGACATACTACTACTGAGAAAACTATGTGGAGCTAGCATCAACATCATGGGCTTTTAAAACTTTAATATGATAGATAGCCTGAAAGAGCAATTTTGTCTCGAATATGTGAAGGAGGCAATGTAAGAATGAATCCATGGTGACCATTTAGAATGAAATCCAAGGGGAAAAAATACTTTATTTGCATCATAAAAACTCGTGAAGCATTCAGATTGAATACCGTAAGCAGAATGCGGCAATATAAATCTTCTTAATTTACATCCAGGGTTTCATTATGCATATTGGCTGGCACTCTGCAGAACTTTAATTTACAGATTTCAAAATTCTTTTTTGGAATTTCACCAATCCCAATAGAAGTGCTAAACATGCCTGCTGGAACATTTAGGTAAAGTAAGTCTCTGGAGATTTATTTAATGAGTCTAGAATTATCAGTTATTTGCATTCCTAGTAGATTTAAAGCAGTAAGGCCTATTAACGAGATAATGGGCACATGTCGCTTGAATGCTAGTCTTCAGCAAACTATTTATGAAAATGAATAACTCAAAGTACAGATTTCAAAGCGTAACACTAAATGGAGGTAGCATTTGTTCATCTCATTCAGATAGGTAATTTCATTCAGAATGGGCACTTACTTAGCTATGAGCTTCTGAATAGATATTAGCAAATAATCCTAGTAAACTGAAACATGAAATCTTTCATCTGTGATGACCTTCACTGTGATCTCCTTGCATTTTGGATATCTATGAAGTTATTTTATTACAATGGCTGTGATTTTTATTCAAAAAAGCTAACATTCAAATCTTATCCAGGTCTGTTAAATGAGACCACTGAATTCAGCTAGATTTAAAGCACAATAAAGCACAGTATACATGCCTCATTACAATTGAGACCAACTATACAGATAGTGAAACTGTGTCCCACAGGCTGCAGGTACCTTGAAGACTTTTTGGCAGACACAAGGCATGCAAAAGACCTCCTGGATATGACTTCCGGTGGGTGATGGCGACGGGCAAGCCTCGTTGAGAGGGAGCTCCGACGGAGACCAGCGTGGAGGTGCCCAACGGGTGAGCACACAGCTCCCCCACCCTTGCCGGATCGAAGGCAAGGGTGTAGCGAACCCACAGAGGCTCGTAGAACCCCAAGAGCCCCCTTCCCTCAAGGAGGGGGGCCGAGAGGGTCCGAGCCGGTGGGAAGCAAGCGCCCCGCTGGGATCGGGCGAAAGCCCGTTTGAACCGCAGCCAGCCCACACAACATTTTAAGAACAAAGAAAGAAGAAATCTCGAAGGAGAGATAAATAAGAAGATCTCCACACCAGGTAACGAGAGAATATATCTCAAGATAAACAAACAAAGTGGGGGAGTTGAGAAGTAAAGAAGCAAAGGAGCTAAAGTGAGAGAGAAAATTGGAAAAGGAATTTATTAGACTGTTGATCAAAACAAAATCATATCCGGAAAGAAAGGAATTAAAGGGGAAACTTGGAAATTTGGAAATATATTATTATACATTATTAAGGAACACCACAATATTAAATGATAAATATTAGATGCCGTTATTGAGGAGAAGATCGGAGAGGAGGAGAGAGACAAAGAGTCTTGAAAGCCGGAGATCCTATTGAACAGATCCCCCCCTTCCCTTCCCTTCCCTAACCTCCCCAACTCCCCCTTAGATCGGGGAAAGAAAAAGAGAAGGAAAGATTACATGACCTTGGCGCCATATTGTTATGGCTAGCGATCCCTCTTCTTCATAAACAAAGTGGGAAAGAGATCACAGGAAGTGACGAAAGGGGAAAAGGGAAGTGACGGCAAGGAAGAGGAGGAACAAACAAGGAGAAGGGCGGAAAGGGAGCCGAAAGAAGGGCGGAAGCAGGAAGAATCATAGAGAAAAATCGCTACGGAGCGGCAAGAACGGCAGACCTTGGAAGATAGATGTAAATAGACCTAAATAAACGGAAAGAAATATATCGAGGAAGAGAAGCAGACGGTGGAGGAGAAGGCCAGGACGAGAAGAAGACGAGCGAGGAAGAGAAGCAGACGAATGACAAGATCTAGGACGAGAAGAAGACGATAATCCAGGAAGAGAAGCAGACGAAAGCAGTGGAAGAGAAGGAGGAGCTGGAGAATCAATTGGAAGAGATAAGAAATTGATAAGATATTGATTTAGATAAGGGGAAACAGGTTTTGAATACATGAGAATAACTTGATACTAAGAATTGATATTAAATTGAATGAATTCTGAATATTAAATTGAATAAATTAATTGATTGAATATTAAATCAATATTAAATTGAAGAAATTCTGAATTAAATTGTGTAAATTTTAAAATAGAATCAAATAGATAAAATTGATGAAGATAAATTAAATATAAGTAAATAAATATATATATATATAAATATAAAAAAATTAAATTAAATTAATAATTAAATGTTTAAAATTTAAATATAGAATTTTGAATGAATTGAAAGATATAATCCAGCCTGGAATTGTTATTGAAAATAAATAAAGAGTAGATGTTATCAAAGGGGAAACAAGAGAAGGAGAAGATTCAGCTAAGAAGAGGATCACTAGACACTAGCCTCAACATGGAGAACATTTTGAAGGAAATTAAAAAACTCTCAGAAAAACAAGATTCATTAAAAAAGGATATGGCAGATAAACAAGAAGAGTTCTTCAATAAGCAAGAAAAGAATTATAAAAAAATGACGGAAGAGTTTCAAGGAATGAAAAAGAAAATGGAAGAGGAATTTGGACAAATAAAAAAAGATATAACTCACCTATATGGAGAAGTAAAGGAACTGAAAACTAGTAAGGAAAAAAATGGAAGAAACACAATCCCACATGATGAAGAGAATCAAAGGTATAGATCGACAAAAGGAGAAAATAGAAATTGAACAGGAGAAATTACTACAAAAGCAAATGGACTACTACCTGAGGTTTAGAAACATCCAAGAGGATAAACAGGAGGATATCAGTCAGTTGATGACAAATTTGATTGCAAGATGTTTAGAATGTGAAGAAGACGAATTGGAGGTGGAGTTAGACCAAATATATCGAGTATCCTCATTTTACTCAAGGAAGAATAAAACGCCACGAGACGTGATAGTACAATTTACACGGAAAAAGACCAGAGATGAAGTGTTATACAGAAGCAATAAGAATCCAATTTACTATAAAGAGACCAAGATTGCAGTTCTGAAAGAATATCCACAAGCGACGTTAAGTAGACGAAGAAAGTACTACTTCCTTACAGATGAACTTAAGAAAAGATCAAACAGATTCCGATGGGAAAGAATTGAGGGTATTATGGTAACTTACAAAGAAGAAAGATATTGGTTGATTACAGAGCAGAAGGCCAAGGCCTTCTATGAGAATTTAATGAAGGAATCAGAAGAGGAAAAGCCTGGAGAAAGGAAAGGAGACAAAAAAGCACTGACACCGGGAAATGGAAATGGAAATGGTAAAGAGAAGAAAAAACCAAGAATTGAGACCCCAGAGGAGTATAGGAGATTCAGTAAGAGTCAAGAGAGTAGCATCCCAATGTCAGAAGATTTAGGAGAAGGAGCTTACGGACCGGAAGTGACAGCGCAAAGAATTTCGGAATTGAGCCTGGGCGAAATAGGACATGATACAGACTTGGATAAAATGGTGGAAAGACAAATTAAATGTTTCTCAAATAATATCAATGGTCTGAACTCGCCCCAGAAACGGAAAAAAATATTTGGAAAATTACGAAAGGCAAATCTAGACATCATACTATTGCAAGAAACACATATCTGCCATAAGCATGTGGCGCATTTGGAAAACAAAAGATTAGGCAAGATGTTTTATTCATCATATGAAAAGAAGAAAAGAGGAGTAGTTACATTCATAAAGGAAAATCTGACACCTGAATTGGCATTTAAAGATGTGGAGGGAAGATGTGTTGCAGTTAAAATTCTAATGGGTACTTTGAAAATCCTGGTGTGTAATATATATGCACCAAATGGTCCAAAGACTAAATTCATTCAATTTTTAATTACAAAACTGAGAGAAACAGAATTTGATGAACTCTTACTGATGGGAGATTTTAATGGAGTGATGGACAAAAAGAAAGACAAGAGTATGCCAAAAAGGAATGGAGATGGAGGGGGGCTATTACCACAAAAAAATTTCGATCTTCAAAAAGAATTCGATTTGGAGGACACTTGGAGAGTTAGAAATGAAAAGAAACAAGATTATACTTTCTACTCTCATCGACACCAAACATGGTCAAGGATAGATCTGGCGTGGATTACAAAAAACTTAGCAACTAAAGTAACAGAAATGGAAATATTACCTAGAGATATCTCGGATCACTGCGCATTGGAAATAAAAATAAATCAAAAAAGCTACCAAAGAAAATGGAGATTGAATGAAAATTTGATTAAGACAGAGGAAGACAAAGCACATTATAACAAGATTATTAAAGATTATCTTGAAATTAATGACGTTGGGGAGACAAAAACACAGGTAATATGGGATGCGATGAAAGCTTTACTAAGAGGATGCCTTATCCAACACGGAGCTAGGAAAAATAAAGAAAGAAATAGACAAATGAAGGAAGTGTTGAACAAAATTGTATATAAAGAGTTGGAGCTAAAAAAGAAACCGGACAGCAAAAAATTGAACAAAGAGTTAGTAAGACTCAAACAGGAAAAATCCCATCTGGAGATAGAAAGACAAGCAAGGGAGTTAAAATTTTTGAAACAGCAAACGTTTGAGAATGCGAATAGATCTGGGAAATGGTTGGCAAGACAAGTTCGCAAGAAGAAGCAGGCTATGCAGATAACGAAAATAATTGAGGGAGAAAGAATATGCACGACTGACAAAGAGATTATGGAAGAATTTAAAAAATATTACAGTAAATTATATACCAGTGATGGAATAAAGAAAGAGGAAGTTACGGAGTATATAAGCCAATTGAAACTACAAAAGATCTCAGAAGAGATACGGGAAAAGTTGAATAAAGAGATCACGGAAGAAGAGATAGATAAAGCAGTGAATAAAATGGATGCAGATAAGGCCCCAGGCCCTGATGGATTTACAGCAGGATTTTATAAATCAATGAAGGATACTGTAAGACCAATATTGAAAAGGGTCCTAAATGAGGCATTACTGTATCAAAGAATCCCAGAATCCTGGAACCATGCTGAAATAGTAATGATACATAAAGAAGGATCAACACCAGAGAATATTAAAAACTATAGACCTATATCCCTTCTGAATGTAGATTACAAAATATTTACGAATATCCTGGCGACAAGATTGAAAGAATTCTTGACAGATTGGATAGGGGAGGACCAAACAGGGTTCCTTCCAGGAAGATACATGAAGGATAACATACGAACAGTCCTTGACTTGATAGAATATTTTGAAGTCAACCATCAGAAGGAAGCTGCCATCTTATCAAGTGATGCAGAGAAGGCATTTGATAATTTAAACTGGGACTTTTTTAAGATTTTGATTCAGGAATTAGACATGGGGGCAAAATTTATAAATGCAATTAATGCCATTTATGAAGTACAAAGAGCAAAAATCCGGATAAACGGTCAGCAATCGGAAGAATTTATAATTACGAAAGGAACAAGACAAGGATGTCCGTTATCCCCTTTGATTTTCATTATGGCTTTTGGAACCGTTGATGAGAAAAATAAGAGAAGATACAAATATTAAAGGGGTAAGAGTAGGGAAATATGAATACAAGATTAAAGCCTTCGCAGATGATTTGTTGGGAATTGTAGAAGACCCAGTGAATAATCTTGAGAATTGGATTAAGAAGATGCATGAATATGGAAAAGTGGCAGGCTTCAAAGTGAATAAAGAGAAAACTAAAATCTTAACTAAAAATGTAAAGAAGGAAAACCAGGAGAAGATAGCAGCGGCTACGGGAATGGAGATTGTTAAAAAATTAAGGTACTTGGGTATCTGGATAACTGTAAAAAATGGACAATTATTGAAGAATAACTATGAATTGGTTTGGAGTAAGATACAGAAGGATCTCAAGAATTGGAAATCACTGAAACTATCGTTATTAGGAAGAATAGCATTAATCAAAATGAATGTATTACCAAAACTACTGTTTTTATTTCAAAATATACCCGTAATCAGAAATCAAACAATTTTTAATAATTGGAATAAAGAACTATTGAAATTTGTGTGGAATGGAAAAAGACATAGAATTAAATATCTAAATTTAATTGATAAAAAAACAAGAGGTGGACTTGGATACCCAGATCTAAAAGCATATCATGACGCTTGTGCTCTCTTATGGATCAGAGACTGGATGCTGTTGGAAAATGAAAAAGGTCTGAAATTAGAAGGACACGATCTACGAGTAGGATGGCATGCCTACACGTGGTATGATAGAGAGAAAAAAGAAAAAATTTTTGGAAATCATTTTGTAAGAGCATCTCTATTAAGAATATGGATGAAATATAAAAAATATTTTTATAATAAAACGCCACTGTGGGTGTCCCCAATGGAGGCATACCAAAGAAGATTGCTGGGATGGAGAACGTGGCTAACATATAAAGACATTTTGATAGAGAGGACATCTGAGATTAAGACTTATCAGCATTTAAAAGAAAAAAATATCCATTTGACATGGTTGCATTACTTACAAATGAAAGAATATATAAAGCAGGATAATAAGACAGGTTTCAACTGGGAAGAATCAATTTGGGATAAGATTTTGAAGTTAAAGAAAAAAATAATTACAGTTATTTATAATACTTTACTAAACTGGCTAACGGAATGTGAACAAGTTAAACCATGTATGATAAAATGGGCGGAAAATCTAAGAAGACCTATACAATTTAGAGAGTGGGAACAGATGTGGAACAAAAAGTTGAAATATGTATATGCAACAGATTTGAAAGAAAATTGGATAAAAATGTTCCACAGATGGTATACCACTCCAAAGAAACTATCTTTAATAAACAAAAATACTTCCGATAAATGTTGGAAAGGATGCCAGCAGACAGGTACCTTTTACCATATGTGGTGGACATGTAAAGAAATAGGGAAATACTGGTCTATGATACATGAAGAACTACAAAAGATTTTGAAAATAGTTTTTAAGAAGAAACCGGAATATTATCTATTGGGCTTTACAGACTTGGATTTACAATTACAGGAAAATGAGGACAGACTTTTTACTTACATAACGACGGCAGCCAGAATTACATTAGCAAAAATTTGGAAACAGGATAATGTACCTACCAAGGAAGATTGGTTAGGGAAAATTAGAGAAATAAGAGAGATGGATGAATTAACTTTTTTTTTGAAAAAAAATACCGGAAATCCGATAAAGAGAACAGACTGGACCCTTTATGATAATTACGAGAAAGAGGAGAGTAAATAAGAGGACTGTCTTTTTAAGATAATGGAAAAAAATTTTTTTGAGACACAACACCTGATGAGGAGATGGAAGTCAAACCTTTTTAGTTTTAAAAGTTTTTTCTTTTTGTGTATTTTTTTTATTTTTTTTATTTTATTTTTTCTTCTATTTTTCTCTTTCCTCCACCCTTTTTGTGGAGTGTTTTTTTTTTCTTATTCTTATTTTTTTCTTATTATTTCTATTACTATACTTTCCTACTGTTCTATCTTCTTTTAAATGTTCACCCTCTTTCGTTGTATTCACTATATAATCTAATAAAAATTATTAAAAAAAAAAGACCTCCTGGATATGGCACAGGTCTGGAGGAGTACAGTAATGATAGGTGCATTTACAACATTTAACAGTTTCCTCCCAAACTACAAAATAAATGGAGAAATCGACAAAAGGAAAAACCAGAAAGTCCATTTTTGATTTCATCCACCCTCCCCCCCACAAAGAAAATATTTGGAAAAATAAGTAAAGATGTAAATCCCTATCTCTGCCACAAGTAGAATTGGCAGTATAGTTTCCTTCTGTGAGTGTGTGCCTATGTTTGGACCAGATTTATACCCCCATCATACTTAGTTGTGCAACCCTTATATGGACATATTTCTGTCTAGCTGCCCTGAAGTGATCTGTTTATGAAAGGTGAGTGAATCAATTTTTGGAATTTGTACTCTTTTCTGTCTCTCCTGGCGGAATTACTGAAAATGAGGCAAAAGGTGGAGAAGAGGAATGCCATTTTTTCTGAATTGTGTAACTCAATAAAATGTAGAATAAAATGAAATTCATATTTGACTTTGGAATTCAAATCCATCTTTTAGGACTTTTTAATTGCTATTTGTCTTTTCGATATTATTTCCAAAGTAAAGAGAGCAATATGTTAGATGTAGGTTTTGATAATCATTTAATAGAATTGTAGATTGATTCAAATGGTATAACTGTGTGAATGGTAATTACTGTATATACTTGAGTATAAGCCTAGTTTTTCAGCTCTTTTTTAGGCTGAAAATGCCCCCCTCCCCGTCTTATATTTGGGCGAGAGTCTTGGCAGGAAGGCATGGGGCTGAATGAAGGGCTTCTTTCAACCCCACACCTTCCTGCCAGGATTCTCACCTCTGTGCACAGCAACCCATCTTTCCTTCCTCTCCTCTCTCAGTACAGCACACACCTTCCTTTCTTCCTCTCTCAACAACAGTCTTTCCCACTTTTCCTTATTAATATACACACAGCAATTTCCCCAAAATGTATAGTTAAAATAAACTATGGTGATTATTGGAAGGATAAGTAAGCACATTTACATTGAAGAATGTTGGAATAATGATTCGATCAGAGTTAGACAGTCTTATTTTAAATTACAATGTTATGTAAATATTCAAAAACATTTAATCCACTGATTCCTCAATTAATGTAATTTTATTGCTATATATTTTTATTTTGAAATTTAACATTAGCTTCTGCATTCTCCAACCTTGGCTTATACTCGAGTCAATAAACTTTCCCAGTTTTTTGTGGTAAAATTAGGTGCCTCAGCATATATTCGGGTTGGCTTCTACTCGAGTATATAGAGTAAATTTGAAAAAGTAATTTATTTAGTTCTGTTAAATTATCATTAGAGAAGTTGGAAGTTAAATTTACATAATTTATATAGGACTCTTCTTTTTCTTTCTTAGTTTTCTTTTCTGTTTCTATATAATTTGTTATGATATTTCTCTATTAACCCTTTTTTACATTAGTGTTATGTGTGTGTGTGTGTGTGTGTGTGTGTTTAATTGTATTTTAAAATTTCTTAAAATAAAAAAGGAACATAGGAACTAAGGAGTACATTACTTTTGAGTACACACTTAACACTTGCACAGAGCACTTGCACATAAATGTTTTCACTTTCAAATCCTCACTCAGTACTGCATCCAAAGAAGTGGGTTGATATTCACAGAAACTTACATAAAAATGAAAATCAGCTAGTATTAAAGTCCTCCCACTTTATCCCTACTTTTAAAACTGCAAGAAAGTTAAAGGGACTACATCTTTGAAATTTCCATTATCCTCACAAACCTCTTCAATTTTGGATGTTGGATATTGGAACATACAATTATTGTTCAGTATGCCCAAAACATTTTGGCAAAGTAAACATAAATTTGTAGATTTTTTGCAAAAAAAGACAAGTTCTTGTAGAAAATTGTGGAATGCAGAAAATTCAAATCCCACTGCACAGAAGTAAAGTTCTAATATATAAAAGTCTGTAGGTGATTTCAGATGACATACTAATTGCCTGCTCATTACTTCCTTGTCCATAGTGTGTATTACACAATTTTGGGTTTTCTTGAAGATAGCTTCTGTTGATGAGAAGTTATTAAATTTACTGTTGGATATTGTTGAAAGGAGAACATTTGGTAGCAACTAGAATTTAGATCACACTGACAGATATCGCCGCAAGTGCTGAAATAACAATTGCACTGAAAGAAAAATAATAGGGTGAGATATTCATGATAAAAACTTTATATGACATGTGTGATCATCACCATATAAAAATAGTCCAGTGTGTCTTTCCTTTACAGTATTTGGAGACACTGTAACATTTGAAGATGAAATTATTCAGAACCAGACATTATAACTAAGAATTGGGGAAAATGAAAACACAAAGGATATTAGGATTGATTAGCGCAATGCTAATTCTGAAGATCAGTCAGTATTCCTAGTAGCACCTGTCAATGCTTTAAACAAGTGAAATCTTGTTGGTAGGAAATAATGCTAGCATTGTTACTGTCCACCAGGGATTGTGTGACTTGTAATTTAGTTCCATGATTCCTGATAGCAAAATATTCTGCTAGTGTCACTTACCTAAGGAGCAGAAGATCACTGGGCCATTGCTAACATTTTACTTGTTGAGACAGAATTAAATTAGTACTTCCTGCCCCTCTGCTTGGCCTAGCACTCAAAAAATAATTGCAGCACCATTCAGACTTCAGTAGGGCTGTAAATCTTGAACCAGTATTATGCCCTTACCTGGCAGATAAATAATTTTCATGGTGCTGTCAGAGAAATAGTTCCCTGTAAGTGTCATGGATCCTTTGTACATACAAACTATTCCAAAACTCTGTTGTGTCTTTTTGTGAGGTGCTTTGTGAAAATTTACTGCTACACATAATTATTTCTCCACTATTCTCCATTAATTTTGACTATTCAGTGGGCAAAGACTATACATAATTATTGCATCTACATTGTTTTTTCAAGACAGGCTTCCTGAATGTTGGGAATCCATTGTGTCACCAAAAAATGAATGTTGGTTTATTTCCATCCCTAGTAGTAGTCACCAGTTACTGAACCCACATATACTCTTCTCTTTCATTTCCCCTACTCTAGCATATTTCTTCCTTTAGAAGATTACTCTAATCTTCCTAACCCACCAATTCTAGAAGGTAACAATCTTTTGTCCCTTGATAAGAATAAAGCATTGAAAAAGTGCTGGGCTTGAATTTCATCAAAGCCACCCTTTTTAGGTGAGTTGTGTGTCTGCCTTTATTTATTTACTAAATTTCTATATTTCTATCCTTCTCTTCCCACCCTAGAGGGGTTTCAGAGCAGCTTACAGAAATGGCAAAATTCAATGCTGCATTCATTCTGCTCATAATAATCCGAGTAAAGTATTCACACAGTCTAGCTTTCCTACTATTTCTAATCCTATCCCCAGTTGTGATGTTAGGAAGGATGCCAACATTGGCTTCCCCACATCTCCTTGTTCTTTTCATTCAGGTGATATTTAGTGGTACAGGTCATGGGTAGTGTTATCACCATGCTTCATGTATCTTACCCTAAGTTCTGTTGAATGCTGCTGTCTCTGATAGAAGAAACTGAGTTTTGACCATGTCATGTTGACATATTTTCTATTCTACTGGGGAAGCTGTTGAATGAGAGATTGGACTGCTCATAACATTTTGTAGCAATCTGAGGATGCCTTCTAGTGGGAGAGTAGTGAGAATTATTTGAAGAAATTGAATTTAAAATGCCAGCAGTATATACAAGGTTAGGACATGATTGTTATTCCAAAACACTTATTTCCGTTCTGTAAGCTATGCTAGTGAAATTGAAGCAGTGAAATTTCCACTACTTTGTCAGCTCAGACGGCAGTTTGTTAAATGCATGGTTTCATTCCATAGGACATCCTTCAGCTCCTTACTGAAACTACAGTGCTAGCTCAGCACTTTAAATTGCTCTGCAAAGCAATTACTGAGTTTTTCTTCCCCTTGCTGAGCATAGTTTTGGAAGGTAAGACATTTAGCTGTAATCAGTGGTTTCAGTGACACATTCCTTTGTAAAAAAAATCCATTATTTTGCAACTTGCACATTTTAGGCTTATCTTATGCTGTCATGGTGGGTAATAGGCAATGAGTTTTATTCACTACTAAAAACAATAACTGTGGTTTGTTTTCATCTGGGATTGTAACACCAACTGAAAAACCCCTTGTTCTCTTAACATATGATTCTTCAGAGCAGCAGGCCCATTAAATAAGCCCACATTATTGATATCTCCTATATTATTTATGTTGTTACAGACAGATTCAAGCATGAGTGTAAGTAAGTCTAGAATGAACAGATTAGTTGAATTTGCCTTCTAGAAAAAATAATGTTTATTGAAATACACAGTAAATCACTTTCCACTCAACACTCCATCAATATGCATTTTTTGTGTGTCAGGAGCGACTTGAGAAACTGCAAGTCACTTCTGGTGTCAGATAATAATTCCTCTCTGCAAGGACATTGCCCAGGGGATGTCCCGATGTTTGATGTTTTACCATCCTTGTAAGAGGCTTCTCTCATGTCCCTGCATGGGAAGCTGGAGCTGACAGAGGGAGCTCAACTTGCTCTCCCCAGATTCAAACCTCTGACCTCTTGTTCGGCAATCCTGCCGGCACAAGGGTTTAAGCCATTGCACCACCGGGGGTTCCAATGAGCTATTGGTATTGTTATTGTTTCTGTGATGAAATCCCATGCTCAGTAAGTCACCTTAAAGAGTCAGTCTTTCAATACAATGGGATTAGTGACTTATCTTATTTAGCACACATAAGGAACACAAGAGAAATAAGTGTAATGTGGGGGTGAGTCCAATAACTGTCCTGCAGCCAAATGAAACCTTTCATGTGGTATGAATGAGACCTACTTAATGGAATATACAGAATTTCCCTCAAATGTTACTACAAATGACAGTTTCTTACCACTAGAGTTTTACAACAATGATTCACTGCACCTCAGGTAGCCAAAATATGTATTCTAGTTCAGGACTTCACTAATGAAGGTCCAAAAAATATTTTGACTTCAAGAAAGCCTGTCAAGGATTCTCCGGCTACTTTAAGACTACACTTCCAGCTTGAGATTCAACTGCCAATGCTTTTTAAATTATGTCTCTACAAAATGAACATGTTTCCACCCAGTGATCATACATACGAATGCACAAAGAGATGAACCGACTGATCAGAAAGGCACATACAATCCATCTGTTGCTACTGCTGTAACTTGTGCATACACCTTAGCAAGAGTCATCATATTTTCCATTATGTATTTATTACAAAAATGCAAAAAAGCTCTTCAAAATCTCCCTGACACTTACAAAATAGCTCAACATTTTGTAATGAAGAGATGTTTTATTGTTTTAGTGCTCTCTCTCTCTCTCTTTCTCTCTCTCTCTTTCTCTCTCTCTCTCTCTCTCAAGGACGAACCAAATGAGGATTTATATCATTACATGGAATTTTTATTTCAAGACAAGAGGATACCGGTTCTGTTGGCAATAAAGCAAATAGAGTATATATCTGTGGAATGTCAGGGGGGGGGGGGAGAGCAAGAACCCTTGTCTGTTAAAGAAAATGTGAATGTTGCAATTAGCAAACTTGAATAGCATTGACCATGAAGCTGCAAAGTCAATCAGTGAGAGTGTCTGCATAGAAGTATCCTGTGTTTTGTTACTTGGAAAGATTCTTTGTTTGGGAAGTGTTAACTGGCACTTGATTGTTTACTGTCTGGAGTTTCCTGTTTCTGAGTGGCGTTCTTTATTAACTGTCTCGATTCTGGTGTTTTTTAAATACTGGTAACCAGATTTTTGTCTTTTTTCATGGTTTCCTCCTTTCTGTTGAAATTGTTCACTTGCTTGTGGATTTTTCAATGGCGTCTTGGTGCAGTGTGACATAATGGTTTTCAGAGTGCTATAGAATTTCTGTGTTCTCAAATAGTATTCTCTATCTAGGTTGGTTCATCAAGTGCTCAGCTATAGCTGACTTCTCTGGTTCAGTTAGTCTGCAGTGTCTGCAGTGTCTTTTGTGTTCTTTGATTCGTGTCTGGGTGCTGCATTTGGTGGTAGACTTCTCCACAGTCAAATGATACACAGTAGACTCTTGTTTTTGGTATTGTAGCACTTTTGATGTCTCTTGTAGAATATGCATTAGCCTGTAAAGTCCAATTTAGGTGGTTAAGTTCATCTTGTTTGCACTGTTTGCACTGTCTACCATGGCTTTAATTATGCTTCTTTTTTATGCTTAGAGTTTTTATGTAAGCATCTATCAGTGTGTGTGGCCTTTCTGTAAACTGCATGGCCCAATTGTTGATTTGGTTTGCAGATGACTAGGACATCTAGTAGTTTTCCATTGTTTTCTTTTTCCTTGGAAGATTAGATGTTTGGGTGGATGTTGCTGAGGAAGGGATCCCCTTGAATTTCTGTACAATGAAAAAACTTATGCAGGGCATCATTCCTTCCAAGTTTAAGAACATTTCATTCATGCACTATTTTTTTGAAATTGTTAAAATGTATTTATTTATTTATCTACTGTATTTATACCCCACCCTTCTCAACCCTGTAGGGGGCTCAAGGCAGATTAAATATATAGGCAATAATTCAATGCAAAAAACACACATTATAAAAATATATACTTTAAAACAATAATTAAAATATATAAAACCTTAAAACCACTTATTTAAACCATGCAATCCAATATTGTAGTTTGCAACCATTCCAATTTGTCATTGCACTATTCCATCTTTTTGCACTGATAAATTACTCACTGGATGCTTAGTCGCACATCCATGGTTCTAGCCTTTTCCTAAGGGTCAAGAGGGAGGGGGTGATTTAATTTCATTTAGGAGAGAGTTCTATTGATGAGGGACCACCACTGAGAAGGCCCTGTATCTCCTCTCCACCAACCACACCTACGAAGGAGGCTGGATTGAGAGCAGGGCTTCTCCAGAAGATCTTAATCCCCTTGCTGGCTCATAGAGGGAGATACGTTCAGGCAGGTAACTTTTTAGGGCTTTATAGGCTAAAGTCAGCACTTTGAATTGTTCTCGGTAGCAGACTGGCAGCCAGGGGAGCTGACATAGCAAGGGAGCTGTGTGCTCCCTGTACACTGCTCCAGTGAGAAATTGGCTGCCGCCCATTGGACTTCTTGAAGCTTCTGAAGGCAACCCCACATAGAGCACGTTGTAGTAGTCTATTCGGGATGTAACAAGAGCATGGAGCACCATGGCCAAGTCTGACTTCCCAAGGTATAGGCGCAATTGTTTTAATTGTGCAAAAGCTCCCCTGGCCACCAGCGAGACCTGGGGTTTCCAGGCTCAGCGATGAGTCCAGGATCACTTCCAAGCTGCAAAACTGTGGCTTCAGGGAGAGTGTAACCTCATCCATCACAGGCTGTAACCCTATACCCTGTTCAACCTTACGACTGACCAGGAGTAACTCTGTCTTGTCTGGATTCAATTTCAATTTGTTCACCCTCATCTAGACTGTCACAGATTTCCTACTGTGAGGAGGAGACAGTTTGCGGGGGGGGGGGGGGGGGGGGAGAAACAGATGCAGTTGCCGTTCATAGTTGGTGACACGATTTTTCAGATTTGAAGTCCAAAAACAACTCCACAGTCGAGGAGAAGAATAGAGAGGAAAAGCAGCTCTGTGACTGGCTGAGGAAAAGCATGTGATGCAGCAAGTATGGCTGTGCTAAGCTCAATTGCCCCCAGGGAGAGATTGCTTGCTTCAACTTGGAAAAAATTGTCAGGATACTAATGTAATTAATGAACTTTTCTGGAATTTCATTAGGTGCCTGATTTCTTTCATTTGAGTGTGTGTGTGTGTGTGTGTGGGGGGGGGGGTCCCACATTTTATTTCAGTGCTTCATATCTATGCTTGGAAATTTGTTTGAAACCCAAACAACATCCAAAGTTTTTCACACCTCCACTACATCTTCTGTCCTTGGATCAGTAGCCATTAGATTCATCAATGCACAAGTTCTTGTAGGCAGTTACAGAGGCTACTCTTTAATAGTGCTTGCATTGTACACATGGTCTGTGGTAAGGCAAATGATTGCACAGGAAAAGAAGGCTGACTCCTACTCCTATAAACATGGCATGCTATGAGACACACTGGCATATTTGGGCAAACCAAAATGGAAATTGCACCACTCTTGCTTTTCATTTTCAAATGATTTGGGAAATTTTTCATTTTTCTTTGTGGGATGTTGAGCACATTTTTGGTAGATGAATGAACAGAACCCCTGCACGTAACTATTTGTATGGGAAAAAAATCACCCCCAAATTAGCCTGATTTTTTAAAAACATGGGTAATTTTTTTCAGTAGTCAAAGTGGGGTTCAGGCTAAGTACATGTTCCACAGTTTCCTCTGAAGTGTGCGTGTGTATTTCTTTGTCCTCTAGAAAGCAAAACAAAAAACACAATATGGTTGAAGAAATTACACTGTTACTTTTCCTACTTCTGTTATCTTGAAGTAACATTTTTCACTCATTGTATTATGAAGTATTATATTTCCTGTCCCAACAGCAAAGAATTGAGGTAATTACTGAAAAAAATCAAGGAAGAAAGTAGAGAGATAGGTTTACAACTGAACATTAAGACAACAAAAATAATGACCATAGATAATTTACATAACTTTAAAGCAGATAGCGCTCACTTTGACATGCTTCAAGATTTTCCATATCTTGATGCAATGAATAATCAGAATACAGGCTGCCGTCAAGAAATCAGAAGTCTAGGACTTCGAAGGGCAGCTATGAAAAATCTAGACAAGATCCTGCAGTGTAAGATATGTCTTTGAATACTAATTTTAGGATTGCCCATTGTGTTTCCCATTTCAATGTATGGTTGTGAAAGATGGACAGTGAAGAAAGCTGATTAGAAAATCAACTCATTTAAAATGTGGTGCTAGAGAACAGTTCAATGGATACTCTGGTTTGCTAAATAGATAAGTCAACTCATCCTAGGAAAAAAATGAAGCCTTAACTCTCCCTAGAAGAAAAGATAACTGAACTGAGATAATCATACTTTGGCCATGAGAAGCCATCACTCCGTAGAAAAGACAATAATACTTGGAAAGGTAGAAGGCAATAGGAAAAGTGGAAGTTAATCAAGGAAATGATGGTTCTGTGTCTGCAAAACCTGAGCAATGCTGTTGATGATAGGATGACTTGTAAGCTTCTCATTCTTGGAGTCATCATAAGTCAAAGACAACTTGACAGAAAAGAACAACAAATCATCCATCTCATCCATAATGCAGGAAAAATTTTATAAATGTATGCAACTATACATGTACTGTTGATAGGCAGCCATGGATTTATTTTCTACTTAAGTCTCTTTTCTCAGGAATTTACAATGCCCACTTTGCCCTGACTGCAAAACAACCTGATTTTAATAAGCAACAGGTTGTTTTTGAAGGTTGTGTATATTCAGATTATAGATGTTTTCCATTTTCTCGAAGTTTGGGATACAGGAATTTTTTCTGTCTGAGTACTGACATAAGCTTCTCTGCTTCATGTTATGACCACAAAATGTCAATATTTTTTTGTCCCAATGCATTTCATTGCTTCATACAAAAAGAAATAAATAGAAATCCAATGTTATTAGCCACTGGTTTGGACAATGTTTACATCTGCTGTTTATTCTGTCTGTAAAAACAAACAAAACTTATGTAGTGCAAGCGACTGAAAGACAAGTGAGAATGTTTTAAAATGCTACCTAGTAGTTCTAGTTCTGTGTAAATATTGCTCCTTTTTCTCTCATGAATTTCATTGAATGCTCGCTAGGTTTTTTTCTTTCTTTCTCACTCTTTTTCCTTCTTTTAGCAAAGAATTACAGTCTATGTTTTTTTTCTAGTCAATTCCAAATAAAACACTGAAAGTAATTAGACCACTATGTTGATTCTAATGATCCATATATACTTGCTCATGTTGAAATTCAACCACATCCTGATTAAGTCAATAGCCTTCATCGAGGAAATAGATATGCAGGAAACAAGTTAGGTTATGGAAACTTTTTCTTCATTTCTCTCTTTGAATGCCAGTTTGTTGCTATCTGTCTTTCTTGTTCTCTATTCCCTGCTCCCATCTCATTGATGAGGTGGAGTGATAATTCTCTGATTGCATGCTTTTTTTGTTTTAAGCCCTCAAAATACCTTGTGACCACTTTCTTTCTCCCTATCTAGCCTTTTTTGTGTGGGAGTTGAATGCAGTCCTGACACAGGAACATAGATCTAAGGTGGCATTTTTGACCTATTTATTTATTTGCTAGAACTTCTGGGAAAAACCTGTAAGCTGTGTTAACCTGACAGAGAAAAAACTTACAAATGATAACCATTTTGCTGTCAGCGCTGTGGTGGGAAATATCCTTTGGCCAGGTGTCATTTCCATTGACCACCCCCAAAAACCATCCTTGTACTAGCACCATAGATTCCAAGGGCCATTCCAAATTATTTGACTGCACACCTCGGCTGCTCTTAAATTGAAGGCCTTCTTGAGGATGCTCAAGAGTTTTAAAGAGTGAGACACCCTCATTCTATCCCTAAGGACCCACCATTCACAGCCCTCCAAGCCACATAACCTAGGGGGACTGTTGAGGGAATCAACCGTTCACACACAAAGGTAAGTGCCATGGTCTCTACCAAATTCTGAAACCTTTTATCTCCTGTGACAACCTATTTAAATGGCCCACCTTAAGCCAATTACCACACCCAGCCAAAATAGTATGGGGTTGGTTAACCCTGATGTGACCAGTCTTTACTCACACTGACCATAGGGTGGGGAGGTGGGTCACAAACCAGCAGAAGAAGACGAAGAAGAAGAAGAAGAAGAAGAAGAAGAAGAAGAAGATAGAGGGGCGGATCAGCCTTAAATAGACACAGATTTGCCCCCATCATATGATTGGTGATGATGAAGCCAACTGCCCCTCCCCCCTCACTACTGATCTCCTTTGATGGGACATTCATATCCCCCCCACCCCATATACACACATCTCATGGGCTTGTCTTTTTGGCTATGGGTTGGCTGCATTGAGTCTTTTTCATTTGGTTTATGTTATATCTCTATTTGGACTTAGTTATATAGTCTAGGCCTCATGTTTTCTATCTAGAAATGTAGTTCCTTATGTTTAATAAATTTTTTGAAAATTTTAATGTAAACTCAGCAGATTATGTTTCTTTAAGTTCAATATCCTTTCAACCACACTGCTGTCTCCTACTGTGCTGTGAGCTACTTTGCTATGCCAGTTGCTGACCTCAAATAAAGTCTCTGTAAGGGGACGTTGCAAGGAGGCAAATAAAATAAAACTCTGGAGAGAGACTATGGGCAGCAGGAGTGTGAAGGGTTTCAAGGAACAGAATCCATGCTAAGTGAACTAATGCTTTTCTGGACTACATACATTACTTAGGAGGTCCTTCAACAGAACGGAAAGCCTAGAGAGCGATTTGGAGAAGGCTGAGGGCACATCCAGACAGCCCCTTTAATGTGGGAGTTACCACAATAAAAAGGGCTGTCTAGATGATGTCCTGGACAAACCTGAATTAATTCACCACAAACCAGGAAAACTCTGGTTTGTGGCAAATTAATTTGTTAATGGGTTTATTCCGCACCTTCTTGGAAGGCGCTGGATAAACCCACTACTTCTGTTGTCTGGACTGCAGTTCAGACCATATTCCCATGGTTTTCCAGGCCAAAGTAGCTTGGAACTTTCTGGGAGAACACTCGAACATTCTAACCCCCTCCCCAAAAGACCCCAAAAGCAGTGTAAAAAACCTCTTAGTTCTTTAGTCATTCTATTATGATAAAATCAAACCATCTATAAAAAAATCTAGCTGAACCTTGTTCCCCCCTCCAGCCATTGGCAACCAAAAATAAGTATATTCTTCATCTTTGTTGTTGTAGGCTTTCAACTATTTTTACCAGTGTTATTATTACCAGTGTAAAAAAAGAAAAGAACTTAACCAGCCTCCATTAGAGGGCTGCTGGAGCTCTCCTGGCATGTACAAATAATGTGCCAGGAGAAAAGGGGGTGTGTGAAAATCACTCCTGTCCCCCCCTTTTTCCCTGGATTTCTGGGAGAACCTCTGGACATCCACCCAAGAAAGCATGCACTTTTGTGTGTGTGTGTGGATAGGGGACCAGGAACATTCGTGTTTTTTAAATGCAAATGCTCCTGGGATAATGGGCTGTGTGGAAGTGCCCTGAAGCACGCATGTAGCCTGGGCGGGGAGCTTGAGGGGCTTCACCCCCCAAAAAAATTTCTCAGGGTGATCCACGAGAAGACCTTACTGGTACATTATTGAAACTGTTATGTTTATTCATATCATGATCTGATCACCATGATCAATGTATCCCATATGCATGGGGGTATTGGGATAACGATACAAAAGGTTTGCTAGGGTAGATCCTCCCCCCCCCCCCCCCCCGAATCAAAATCCTGGCTATGGGCCTGCCCTGAAGCAAGCCCTGCTTCCAGGAAGAAAGTCCTACCAAGAAGCCAGGGAAAAAGTAGACTGGAGTGAAGCACCATTTGATTTGGACTGCACTGCTGATTGTTTTACTGGCTCCTGAAGGCTATACCAACATCCAACTATCACAGCTTGGGCTCCTTCTCCCATAATCAGGGACCCATCTAAACTGACTCTATCATGCAGCTCCAAGTCAATCTGAGATTACAGTGATAACAAAATATACACTGCCAATGCATGCTGCAGCACGGATTGGTCAGCACATTAAAAAGGCACAGAAAGTCTGATGTAGGTGATATAATGTGCTGCAGCAAATCTCAATATATTCCAGATGCAGGACAAAATCAGCTCCACAAAAAGAGGAGTACACTAGCCACCTGTCCCAATTAAACCGCAGTCAAAAATCCAGAATTGAGACTGCCAAAAAGACCCCAAGGGTTTGG